>NC_069504.1:1029328744-1029628744 GCF_027579735.1 Bombina bombina | reverse complement strand
ACGTCCAACTGAAGAATGATGGTTCCTTTAAATGATGTCATCCAAGATGGCGTCCCTTCAATTCCGATTGGCTGATAGAATTCTATCAGCCAATCGGAATTAAGGTAGGAAAAATCCTATTGGCTGATTGCCTTTGCATTGTCTCAGACCTGTTTGTGAGAGTTCCTGTGTATTACCTGGCTGCCTGATGTCCTTCCTGGTTCCTGATCCCTGGCTTGTTCCTGACTCTGCTATTTTTCTTGTTCCTGATTCCGGCTCGTCTGACTATTCGCTTTGGCTCCTGACTCGGCTCGTCTGACTACCAGCTCTGGTTTTGACTCCTGGCTTGTTATTTGACTTGTGGTCTTTTTGCTATGAATAAAGGTGTGATTATTTTTGCACTTCTCGTCTCAGTCTGATTCCTGGCACCCTGACACTTGGATGGCGTAATTTAAAGGAACCTTCATTCTTCAGTTGGATGTCGAACGAAGAGGATGCTCCGCGTCGGATGTCTTCAAGATGGAGCCGCTCCTTGTTGGATGGAAGAAGATAGAAGATGCCGCTTGGGTGAATACTTCTGCCCGTCTGGAGGACCTCTTCTGCCCGGATTCGATGAAGACTTCTGCCCGGATCGGATGAAGATTTCTGCCCGTCTGGGTGAAGACGGCTCAAGGTAGGGTGATCTTCAAGGGGTTAGTGTTAGGTTTTTTTAAGGGGGGATTGGGTGGGTTTTAGAGTAAGGTTGGGTGTGTGGGTGGTGGGTTTTAATGTTGGGGGGGTTGTATTTCTTTTTTTACAGGTAAAGGAGCTGATTAATTTGGGGCAATGCCCCGCTCAAAGCCCTTTTAAGGGCTATTTGTAATTTAGTATAGGGTAGGGAATTTTATTATTTTATTTTATTAGGGGGCTTAGATTAGGAGTAATTAGTTTAAACTTCTTGTTATTTTTTTATTTTCTCTAATTTAGTGTTTTTTTTTTTACTTTAGTTTATTTTATTTAATTGTATTTAATTTTAGGCAATTGTAGTTAATTAATTTAATTTATTTAATGATAGTGTAGTGTTAGGTGTAATTGTAACTTAGGTTAGGATTTATTTTACAGGTAAATTTGTATTTATTTTAACTAGGTAGCTATTAAATAGTTAATAACTATTTAATAACTATTGTACCTAGTAAAAATAAATACAAAGTTGCCTGTAAAATAAAAATAAATCCTAAAATAGCTACAATGTAATTATTAATTATATTGTAGCTATCTTAGGGTTTATTTTATAGGTAAGTATTTAGTTTTAAATAGGAATAATTTAATTAATAATAGTAAATTTATTTAGATTTATTTAAAAAATATTTAAGTTAGGGGGGTGTTAGTGTTTGGGTTAGACTTAGGTTTAGGGGTTAATAACTTTATTATAGTGGCGGCCACGTTGGCGGCGGCAGATTAGGGGTTAATACATTTAATAGGCTATGTGGGCTATGACGGTTTAGGGGTTAATACTTGAATAGGTTAATTGCGTTGTGGGCTATGGCGGTTTAGGGGTTAATAATTTAGTTATTACTTGCGGTGTGGGTTTGATGGCGGATATAGGGGTTAATAGACTTTATTAGTAATTGCGGTGGGGGATTGCGGTTGACAGGTAGATAGACATTGCGTATGCGTTAGGTGTTAGTTTATTTTTGCAGGCATTTTTGGGAGTTACGGTGCTCCCGTACTCAGCGCAAGGCTTGCTGCGGCTGCCTTTTATGGCGAGGTAAAAATGGAGTAAGATTTCTCCATTTTCGCCACGTAAGTTCTTGCGCTGGATATTGGATACCGATTTGCGACGCGGTTCTATGTTAACTTATGGGAGTAATAATTGCGGGCGACGGGTGAAATATACGCGCGTAACTTGTATGCTACGCCGTATATGTAATACCAAAATCGCGTAAAATCTGGCGGTGGAGGATTTTGCGGGCGACGCTGCATATGTAATGGAGGCCTACATATGCTATTACCCTGCTCACTAACAAATGTACATTACATACGTGCATACCCTGCTTACTAAAACGTACACTACATACATACACACCCTGCTCACTTAAATGCACACTACATAAACACACACCCTGTTCACTAACACATTATAAGGGGTTAAACAAATTATATGGATTTGTACACTAAAACACACCCACCCCGCACACTAAAATACACAATACATACACACACACCCTGCTCACTAACAAAAAACACACTACATACACTCACACCTTGCACACTAAAACATACACACACCCTGCTCACTAAAATGCACACTACATATACACACACACACACACTGCTCACTAAAATGCACACTGCATATACACACACACACACACTGCTCACTAAAATGCACACTACATATACACACACACACACACCCTGCTCACTAAAATGCACACTGCATACACTCACACCCTGCACACTAAAATGCACACTACATACACACACCCTGCTCACTAAAACACACACTACAGATTCACACACCATGCTCACTAAAATGCAAACTATACACATATACCCTGCTCACTAAAATGCATACTACACACACCCTACACACTAAAATGCACACTACTCACACCCTGCTCACTAAAACACACACTACATATGCTAACACCCTGCTCACTAAAACGCACACTACATACATACACACCCTGCTCACTAAAACGCACACTACATACATACACACCCTGCTCACTAAAACGCACACTATATACATACACACCCTGCTCACTAAAACGCACACTACATACATACACATCCTGCTCACTAAAACGCACACTACATACGCACACACCTTGGTCACTAAAATGCACACTACATACGCACACACACCTTGCTCACTAAAATACGCACTACATAAACACACACCCTGCTCACTAACACATTCTAAGGTGTAAAACAAATTATATGGATTTGTACACTGACAGGGTGGAACAAGTATGTCCAATGCAATATCTGATATTTAGAAGAAGCTGGTGTATCTGTCCCTGCTAAGCTGATAACATTCGATATGAATATGCTTTCATGTGTGATTTAAACTATTCACAATGGTTTGCCTTTTACGTTAATGAGATTGATTGGTATGTTTTTCTTGCTTAATAGCCCAGCATACTATTGCAAGACAATTTGCAATGCAAAGTAAGTAAGTTAAAAATAGCTTCTTCAGCTTTTAAATCTAAGATTACTAAATTACAACATGCCAGTGCCCATTACGTTGTTGTTAGCTTGCTGCATGTTTTTTTATTCTACATTTTCATAATAAAATTGGATATTTTTATATCAGGTCTGTTTACTGCTGAAGTGCATAATTCTTTTGTGTACTAACCTCCTTTTTTCATATAGGTAAGAGGATAAAGCCAGGTAACTATTTTCTCTTTATTGTAAAATCTGTGTGCATAGATTACATAGTTTACATTAGAGGAATATAAAACAGTTTGTTTCATTGTAATAAAAACACACTAAACAGTGGGTTATACTTAAATGGACATGAAACCCCAAATTATTCTTTCATGATTTAGATAGAGAATACAATTTTAAACAACTTTCTAAATTACTTCTATTATCTAATTTGTTTCATTCTCTTGGTATCATTTGTTGAATGAGTGGTGCTCTTTGCCTCCTCCTGCTGGCCAGGAGTGATATTCCCAAAAGTAATTGATGATTCCGTGGACTGACCATGTCTAGAAAGAAAGAAATTTATCAGGTAAGCATAAATGTTGTTATTTAGTGTTTAATGTCCCTTTAAGTATAGGCTGTTGACAAACTATGTAAACAAAGCCAGCAGAAGAAACTACATGCACAGTAGGGTATGGGAGAGATAATGTTTTTTAAATGTTCAATTGTTCTCTCTGTATTGTATAGCGACAGATATAAGGAAGGGAAGCATAAGCCTATTTTGGGCTAGATTATGAGTTGAGAGCTATTTATCACTCCCGCTCATGCGTTAACTGCGCTTGACTTCAGGGCCTCGATCCAATATGCGATGCCAAATTTTGCACTGGTTTGGTATCACATATACGACGTAACCTAGAAGTTACGCTCGTATATTTCTGCCTTCGGTCGTAGTTTTTTGGCCCATAGACAGGTATACCAAACCAGCGCAGTTTGGTATCCAATATACAGCGTAAGGACTTACGTGGCGAAAATGGAGAAATCTTACTCCATTACTCCATATTAATATTAATTAGATTTATTTTAATAAGAATTTAGTTAGGGGTGTTAGAGTTAGATAGGGTTATTATACTTAATATATATCTAATATAATACCTATATTAACTATATTAACCCTAATATAATTAGGGTTAATATAATTAATATATATAATATAATAACTTTATTAACTATATTAACCCTAATATAATTAGGGTTAATATAGTTAATATAGGTGGCGGCGGTGTAGGGGGATTAGATTAGGGGTTAATGTATTTAATATAGGTGGCGGCGGTGTAGGGGGATTAGATTAGGGGGTAATACATTTATTATAGGTGGCGGCGGTGTAGGGGGATTTAGATTAGAGGCAAAAGATTACTTTGTGACAATGCCCCGCAAAAAGCCCTTTTAAGGGCTGGTAAAAGAGCTGGTTACTTTAGGGCAATGGCCCGCAAAAAGCCCTTTTAAGGGCTGGAAATAGAGCTGTTTACTTTGGGGCAATGCCACGCAAAAAGCCCTTTTCAGGGCTATTTGTAGGGTTAGACTTAGGTTTAGTGGTAGGGATATTTTAGTATTTTAGGGGTTAATTAATTTAATATAGCTGGCGGCGGTGTAGGGGGATTAGATTAGGGGTTAATGTATTTAATATAGCTGGTGGCGGTGTAGGGGGATTAAATTAGGGGTTAATGTATTTAATATAGCTGGCGGCGGTGTAGGGGGATTAAATTAGGGGTTAATAATTTTAATATAGCTGGCGGCGGGGTAGGGGGATTAGATTAGGGGTTAATAATTTTAATATAGCTGGCGGCGGGGTAGGAGCTCACATTAGGGGGTAGGTAATGTAGGTGGCGGCGGTGTAAGGAGCTCACATTAGGGGGTAGGTAATGTAGGTGGCGGTGGAGTACGGGGCTCACATTAGGGGGTAGTTAATGTAGGTGGCGGCGGGGTCCGGAAGCGGCGGTTTAGGGGTTAATAACTTTATTAGGTGCGGCGGGGTCCGGGAGCGGCGGTTTAGGAGTTAATGCATTTATTATTAGGAGAGTGAGGGGGGATAGCGGATAGAGGGGTATACGTGTCGGGCTATGTTTGGTAAGCGTGTTAGACAGTACGGGAGATTTAATACTTTAGTCAGGTTTTTTATGCGCCGGCAGATTTCTGGACATTGCTAGTTTGTCAGACTTACGGCACTTTAGCTTCTGACAGCGCCGTATACGGGATAGCTCGAGTTGGGAGCTGAAACTACGGGCGGCGCAGGTTTCCACGCTTGCGCCGAAACCTGCGCCGTATATCAGATCGCGCCCCAGAGTTTGAATATCTCAACTGTGTTAAACTATTCCCCTATATACTTCAATGGAGAGCGAAATGTAAAAAAAAACACCCAAGAAGTCGCACAAATCCGATCACATATTCTCATTAGCGCTAACCCGACATGAAATATTAATATTTCACATTCCAATGTTCATCTTATAATGTTCTATTTATTCATAAATACATATATATATATATATAAACAGAAGCAGAGACCGCACTCATAGGTCTTATATTTCACCACTGATGTGGACTTTATTCAATCTGTAACGTTTCGGGGTTTCCCCCTTTGTCAAACATAACAAATGTTATGTTTGACAAAGGGGGAAACCCCGAAACGTTACAGATTGAATAAAGTCCACATCAGTGGTGAAATATAAGACCTATGAGTGCGGTCTCTGCTTCTGTTTATATTATTTCTATGCACTGCACCTAGGCATTATATGGATAACGAGAGTGCTTGGTGACCACAATTTGCCTATATATATATATATATATATATATATATATATATATATATATATATATATATATATATATATATATATATATATATATATATATATATATATATACAGTATATATATATCTGATGGTGTTTTGGTAAAATATCTATCTATCTCTGATTTTATATAGGTATAGTATAGAGAATGTGAAATATTTACAGTAAATATGTATAGTTAATTTTTTTATTAAATAGGAATATTGCATAAATACGATTTTACATGTTTACAGATACTTGACTGCAAAGGGCTCCAATGCACTTATCTATACATTTCTATAGATGTATTTATATGTATTTATATGTTTATATGTGTATATCTCTGTAAATACATATATACACATATAAATACATATATATACACATATAAATACATATATATACACATATAAATACATATATATACATATAAATACATATATATACATATATATATATATATATATATATATATATATATATATATACACACACACACACATATACATCTTTAGACATGTATATGTATGTACAGTATCTCTATGTTAAAGACCTTTGCAGGCCTTTTTTCTAACACCTGAGACCTCTTATCTCTGAGCTCTTATACCTTTTTTTCTTGCAATTTAAAAAAAATATATTTTTATTAGATGGTTTTATTGGAGTGTAACTGCACTTTTTAATATCATTTTGATGTGATTTGTGCAACTTTTTAATTTGAACGTAACAGTTAACCAGAGCTCTGAAGTTGCGTTAAATTAAATTACGCTCGAGCGAACGCGTTTACTTTTAACTTCTAAAACGTGCACTACTTCCAACGCATGCAAACACCTGCGATAAACTCCTTATCGCTCGCATACAACTAAAAGTGCACCACTTGTAATCTAGCCCTTTGATTGGCTGTGGTTTCAAAGAATAAATCCAGCTATTTTATTTACAAAAAAGTAACATAAAGGAGCATTTTCTCATACGTTTTATACTCTGTAGCTGGTATAACAACTCATTGGCAAAACTACAGTGCACTGTCCCTTTAATGAGTGTCCATTCCAAGGAGCTGAAAACTGGAAATTGAATATTTCTATTGCAAGCCTGAGGAACATAAAAAGTTCCTGATGAACAGGAATTTTGAAGACAGGCATTTTTTTAAACCAAACAAAACAACAAGCGTTAAAGAGTCATGAAATAAATACTTTGACATTGTAATCTACTTTTTGAATTATGCCAAAAAAACAACTTTCAAATATAATGTATCAGTGTCGATAGATGAAAAGACTTTGAACAAAAGCATTAACAAAATGTTATGTTTGATACAAAGAAACAGAAACAACACGACAAACGACAGATTTTTATATAAAGTGTTTTAGCTTAGTAAAAAAAACTTTGCAATATACATTAATTATTGATTTTTCCCATTCCTCATATAATTTAGATCTAACATTTTTTAATTGACTAATTCTCAGAGCTGGAAATGCACATTGCAAACTTCTTTAGACTAACCCTGATATATATTTTTACCTTTTTTGTTTTAGCTGATAACATCTGCAAAACTATGCATTTAATACTAACATAATGAATGTGGCTGACCTTGATGGTGGATGGAGTTTAGCTATTGCAGCAAACAAGTTAAAAAATGTTAATTTGTTTTAAAAATGTTTAGACTTGGCTGATGTGTTATTTTGTAGAAAGACAACAAGAATGTCTTGTAATTACAAGGCGTTTGCTGAGCCTTTAATTAGACTACATTGAACAGATACCAGATTGTGCTGTATGCCTTGAATTCTTTGTCTTTAGTTGTGTAACGAACACATTAACCTGAATTCAGGATAGATATCTATGAGCAGCTGTTCTATTCTTAGACACTGCTTCCCAAGATAATATGCACAACGTATGACATGCAGTGTGGAACCCTATCAGACAGTGCCTTGTATGGAGATCTGGAATTTATAATAAAGTCACTGTGATAAATGTTAGTATCATAAAGACAAAAACTTGTCCTGCTAAGGTTTCTCTTTTTGGCTGTAATATATTTCATTACTGACTTGGTGGTTTCCTAATTTATTTCTTCATTTTATACCACTAAATATAAGAATAAATACTGAAAATGTTTATAGAAGTATAAGGTATGTTACACAATGGCAGTGTTCCCTCTAAGGCCAGAGTTTGTGAGCGTCCCAGCAGTGAAATAGTTTATAAGATAAATATATCTTGCTGTCTGCATTGTGTAGTGTTTGCTAACTGCAGGGTGTGGTTCACTAATTAACTGTTTCACTGCTCGGCCGCTCACGTAATCTGGCCTTAAAGGGAACTCTGCACAATGGGCACCTTATAATGTATCTGACAAGTTTAGGTTCCTTCTACACTAGTACAGAGATGCCCAAACTTTTTTTTTATATAGCTGGATCCGTATTACATTATACTCACACTTATGATAAAGACAATGCCTCAGAATAAAATTAGATTATAAACATATTTTAAATTACTGTAAATAGGAAATTGGGTACTATTATACTGCTTAGATTTACAAAGGACTAGATTAGAAGTGGAGCGCTAATTTTTCGTGCACCTGTAAATGGCCAAATTTGCCAGCTTACGGGCGAGATAAATAACCAGCCATTACAAGTGTTTGGTTATTACTACCGCAAGCTCGTGGTAGCAATTAACGCTAATTTTTTTTTACCAGAGGTCAGACCTCTGGTTAATTTTTAAAATGTGCCCCAACTGCCCCCCCCAAAAAAAAATGTAGTTCCTTTTGGCAAATAAAATACATGAGAATTAAAAAAACAACAACAGCTTTTAGAGGTTAAAGTGTGCGGGTGTGTGGTGTTAAAAAATATGGCACTGTAGTGTGTTCGCTATAAATATATATGTAACTGCTGATATACATATACATTTATGTGCTTTATGTCCTATCCAGCATAGGCAGACTCGTGGCAAATCTAAGTCAAACCTTAAAAGGTTTTTTTAAGCATATAAATGGCAAAAAATCTAAGAAGGAAAATACAGGCACATTAAATGTAATGTATTAGAAAGGATAAAGTATGAAGCAATGTTAGCACTTCCCTTCAGGTGCTCGCTGCCAGCCATGGTTCTCCCAAACCGTGTATAGAAGCAGAAAGTGTTGAAAGTGGCGGCACTGTGTCACCTCCAGGGAACCAGGGAGGGAACCAAGCTGCCCATGTCCTCTGAGTCAACCTTGTTGCTTTCACCTCCAAAATAAAAGAGCTCACAATGGTGTAGCAGATTTCAGACAATGTGGTAGGTGCACAAACTGGTTATACTCATGAGATTGCAGTTAAAATAAGCCTTTTATTAAAATCATCACAAAGGTCTCTTCAGGTGCAGCTTCAGGTTTTATTTAACTATTGTGAGCTCTTTTATTTTGGAGGTAAAAGCAACAAGGTTGACAGAGGACGTGGGCAGCTTGATTCCCTGGAGGTGACACAGAACAGCCACTTTCAACACTTTCTACATTAAATTTAAGAAGGATAGCACGATCAACATTGCCCGGGGAAGGCTGAGGTACTTCAGTATACACAAGAGAGGAATGAATGGGAGAGACACTGAAACAAACTAGAACATACAAGCCCATACTAATAACTGACTTTTCTCTGGAGGATATCAGGAAAATACTGGATAATATTAATGTAAATAAAACCCTATGTCCAGATAGAATCACCCAAGGGTTTTTAAGGGAACTTAGCACAGTTACAGACAAACCTCTAGTCTTAATTTTTCAAGACTTGTTATCCTCAGGCATAGTACACCAGGACTGACGTAAAGCTGATGTGCCACTTTTTAAAAAGTGAAGCAAGGTTGATCCATGAAGCTATAGACCAGTAAGACTGACATTGGTAGTGGGGAAGATAACGGTCAGAATTATAAGGGGCTATATTGATGAGTATATTTGTGTAACAAGATTATGAGTTCAAACCAGCATGGGTTTATGACGAATAGATCATGTCAAACTAACCTAATTAGGTTCTATGAGGAAGGAAGGAAGGAAGGAAGGAAGGAAGGAAGAATATAGACAAAATGGAATCAGCTAATGTGGTATATTTGAATTTTGCAAAGGCTTTTGATACAGTGCTACATCAGTGTTAGCTTATAAATAAATAACTGGATAAAGTCAGGGAGCAAACGAGTTGTAGTAAATGGATCATACTCAAACTGGACAAAGGTAATTAGTTGAGTGTTCCAGGGATCAGTACTGCACTCTTTTTTTTATAATATTTTTTATTAATGACTTGGAGGAAGAATTAAATAGCAACATCTCTATTTTTGATGAAAAAAAGTTACAGATTATACAAAGTTGTGTAAAGTGATTAGGCCAGTGCAGAATGTAATTGCTTTGCAAAGAGATTTACAAAAAAAATATATGGAAAAATGGACTGGTAAATGGAAAATTAGATTTAATACTGGTAAATGTAAGGTTCTACATTTTGGAAGTAAAAACATGCAGGTAACCTAATATTTAAATGGGTCTAGACTTACAAAATAGATGAGAAAAGGGATTTGGGCGTACTTAAAGATAACAAGCTAAAAATGAGGGGCATAGGCTTTTATGGCAGATAAGATACTTGCATTTATTAAAAGAGACATTGATGAAAGGGAAGATGGCATAATTATGTCACTATATAAATCCCTGGTAGTACCTCAACTTGAGTATGGAGTGCAGTTCTAGGGGACCAAATTATAAAAAATACTTTGAAAACTAAGAAAAAGTTCATAGAAGGGCCTCAAAACTAATAAGGGAACTGAATGATTTAGACTATGAGGAGAGGTTAACCAAACTGGGTCTGTTTTCTCTAGAAAAAGACACATGACAGGTGCTATAAGTACTCACACAAAGTTAGTGGAAGCTCTGCTTATTCCAAGGCAATAGTTTGTGACAAGAGGTCACACTTTAAGGAGAAAAGGAGATTTAATCTGAAGCAATGTAAATATTTTTTCACTGTCAGTTTGTGAACACATTGCTTAAGGAGGTAGTGAATGCGAATACCTTAGATATACAATATTTAAAAATCAGATACATATCTGGCTAGGGGTCAAGTCCAGTGGGAACGCATGGGAATGGAGTTTCTACACTATTTTTGCAGGTTGAACAAAGTCCCTCCTGGACATAGAACAGAAATACTTCAGTAAACACTGCTGCTGCTGGTGGGAGTAGCTGGAGCACAGTCTGGTTAGAGGTATAGTGGGATCCTCTAGTAATGGGCAGTAACACTTCCTATAATATGAAGTAAATAAGAAAAGAAGGGGCAGCGGCACCTACAGAGCACTCAAACAAAATCTATCAAAGGCGGTAAGTAACCTTTCAGGTTACAATAAAACATAACATTTAATAATACTCATTAAAAATAAAAGGATGTGCATTGTGTGCAATAATATTTAGATTAAAATACCACAAAGGTAATGAGTCCCAACAGCCTTGGTAATCAGATAAGAAAGCGCAAAATTCACAAGTGTCTATTATATGTGACCAAAAGTATAAACTGCCCTGATAGCCAGATGACAAGCGACACCAAAAGTTAACTATAAACAGATGAAGAACCTCACACCAATTAAACTAGCTAAGAAGTACGATTGTGAGAGCCGGTAATATCAGGGTGGTCACAGACGGCCAAATAGCCAAACAATACAATTCTATTTTTCTTAGAATAAGAAAAGGCTGAAGGAAATCATGAAAGAATATGCCTGATGCGCATTTCACCTATATGGCTTTCTCTAACCTGAACCGGGTAATCATACCTCAAGAAATACACATTAGTGACCAATCACAGGGGCACAGCGTAACACGCCCTCATAATAACCTATCCTAAAGCAAGACTGAATCATTGGTTAATCGTCGGTCATGTGACGCTACGTCACTATTGTAACCATAACAACGGTGTAAACAGAACTTGGGATAAGAGGTGGCAGCATTTAATCAATTCTACTACAAGCTGAATGCAGGTGGATATTTTAGTTGCAAACACTGATTCCACAAGGTCTTAAAGAACAAGATGGTTATGGGGCGTACTTATAACCAGTTGAATTGAAACTGACTATACTTTGGAGACAAGAATAGTCTCATGTGATGTTACTCCTCTGTTTTATATGGATTACATAAAAATTCACGTCTCCAGGATTTTTCTAGCTTTGCTGTTATCTCATCTTTAGGTCTCACAAATGAGCATTTTGCTTTATTTTTATACGTATCATAGCCTTTTATTTAACGTGAGATCCAATTCTGTAATAAGTGATTGTCCACTGCGTATGTTGCTGTGTAATAGGCAACAGGTGTGTGCCAAAATTTAGTGTCATGATGGATAATCAGCATGATCATCTATCAGAGGAGTACCTATTCCCCTGCATATCAGTTTTGGGAATATCCATATATGCACTAAAATAAACTATACATCACAATGATTGCCCAGTAACTTTTTTCGGTGTAATTTGATAGGTACAAATAAAAGTGCCAATTTCAATCTATACTATAGACTCTAAGGACCTATATTCATTGACCAAACTGATTATTTTAACTTTTTTAACTTTTCAAACTGTCTCCCCCACTAAGTGATAGATAATACATATATCATAGAGGGTTGCAGGTTTGACCTTTGTTATAATCATCACTACATCAAAGTGTTTTTTCAAATAAGACACATCTTGTCAGATGACCTGCTAAACACTAAATGACTAAACCGGAGGATATTATGTCACGCACATCAGTCTAGATGCGATTCGGATGTGAATGGGTCGCACCGAGACAAGATCTGCAGTAATAACTTACAATAGGGATGTCGGCGAAAGTGTGTAAACTAGACTACTAATTTGTGTTTACTGCGTTGTGATGGTTACTGTGATGACATAGGTTCATGTGATCCGGGATTAACCAATGACTGAGCCCTTTTTTTAAAGATTGAGTGTTCAGAGGGAACTAACAACCAGCTCAATACCATTGTTAGCTTGTTCTATGGCGATTTACCACCTGGGTGCAACTTCTTTAAGCCCAGTAATGCTTTTCACAGAGTAGAACTTTCCTGTAGTATATCAATCTGATCCCGTCTATTATGGTCAGTCCAGCGCCGAAATACCTGGCAATTCCTCTCTGAACAAGGAACACAGCAACCCCAGATGGGGTTGATGTGTTCCTTGTTCAGAGAGGAATTGCATGGTATTTCTGCTCTGGAATGACCGTGAAAGGCTGGACCAGACTGATATACTATAGGAAAGTTCTACTCTGTGAAAAGCATTACTGGGCTAAAAGATGTTGCACCCAGGCGGTAAATCACCATAGAACAGACTAATAATGGTATTGAGCTGGTTGTTCGTTCCTGTGAGTGGACTTCTCTTTGTATGTGTTTGTATGTGTTCTAAAAAGTTTTTGTCTGGCGTCTCAGTATTCAGTATCAGTTAAATACTAAATTGCACCATGCCATGTAAAAATTTAACCCTGGGTGTCCACCCTCAGGCCCAAAGGCAACCATTCAACCCTTCATTGGTTTTACTTTGCTTTCGTTAACCAGAGTGTTTAGATTATATACATATAAATAGAGTGTGTGTGTAAGTGTGTGTTTAAAACAATAAAGGGGAAGGTGGATGTCTTGGTGAGTTCCCACACTTTTTTTTGTAGGACTTGACCCCTGTATCTGGCTAGAAACACAATTCAGGGATATGATTGCTTGTGTTTAATGGGTCAACTTTTTAATTGTTTTACCTTAAGTGCAGCTGGAGCTTCTTTATTGTAAATCAAGTAGGAACTGTATAGATCGAACTCAATATGTTACAATGTTACTATGTAATGTAGATGCTGCCTAAATGTTTAACCCCCTTTGCAGAGGTTAAAAAGTTAGGAATAGGCGTATGTGCAATTATAAAATGACTTAATGGATTTAAATAAATATTTTATTAATATGGCATTATTATGGCCCTTAAATAATACTACTGATTATTTTAGTTGTTGGAGTTCCGAACCAAGATTGACTAAACTATAAATTGTTTTTCAGATAAGCCTGATGAAACAGCTTGTTGCTGAGAAACGCGTTGCTTGTTTTTAATCTTTTACAAGTAAAATCTATCATTTTTATACAAACACTTGCTATTGTGTATTATTTGGATCATTCCTGGTCCCATGGATTTTTGCTGATTGCCTCCTGTGGAAGCCTTGTCATAGTCTGTTGGGTGACTGTATTGATCTCTTCCTGCCTGATTAGCATCATTGGAGATGCTTTACTGAATAATATCCTTCTCTACCCAAGAGGTCGGTCTGCTGGGTGACTGTGATAGATCCCAGACTGCTTCCATTGCACTAACTGGAGTGCTTCCTAAATTGTGAGTTTGCATCGGCACAATTAGATTGCATTCATTGTGTGGAACAAACAATATTGGGCCATGTGGCGCATCTGTCTTTTTTCTTTTTTATAGATCATCTTCATAGGATCCTGGCCGGGTCCTCTACAGATTGCTGCCTAGATTATCTTCAATCTACTTCTCAGAGAATTTTATTTTATATATGTGAAATTCGTTTAATTATCCAATAATTTTGCACCGATTGAGATATATTTATATGACATTGTGTACTTATAGATCTGATATCCTATTTATTTTTTATATTTAATATATAGCTATATGAGTAATTATACCTGTCAATTACTTTCTTAGCATTTATATATCAATTATTTACTTTAGGGCGCCCCCTATCTTATAGGATAACTGTATAGATTGAACTCGATATGTTACAATGTTACTATGTAATGTAGATGCTGCCTAAATGTTTAACCCCCTTTGCAGAGGTTAAAAAGTTAGGAATAGGTGTATGTGCAATTATAAAATGACTTAATGGATTTAAATAAATATTTTATTAATATGGCATTATTGTGGCCCTTAAATAATACTACTGATTATTTTAGTTGTTAGAGTTCTGAACCAAGATTGAGTAAACTGTAAATTGTTTTTCATTGTTATTTGCATGAAAGCTTATTAAATAAGGCTATGTGCTTTATCTCCATAATACTCAGGTGCAGATATACAGGTTTACAAGGAATTAGGATAGGGTGTGTCCCAACTGTGCAAATGTCACTGAATAAAAGCAGATCCCTCTTGTATTATATACTCAATAATCTATTATCATCAGATAAGATTGTATTCTTATGAAATCTGTTATTAATTCAGATTTATATGTATTTCAAGGGGTTTTTATACTTTCTACTATTTGGGAAGCTCAGACTTCAAGCATTTTAAAAATCAGATCTGTATCTAGGGTAAGGATTAGAGTAGTGCAGAAGCAGATAAAGAGCTAGCAAGCCCAAGCCTATATTTTGTAATACAGGCAAGTGCCTATGGGTATATTCTGTCTGAAGAGCATCTTTCCGAATTAGTTGATTGATAAGACTTTGCAATTAACTACCTGAAATATTGGACTGTGTGTTCTGCACATTTATCTGCTCATATATCTAAAACAAAATATGTACAGGGGATGTATAGGATAACTGTGATTAGTTTAGTGCAAATGTTAGCAGAGCTCCCAACTGACCTGCATTTTGTAGCATAGTCACAGTTTGGAAGCTTTATCTTGATGTTCCTCACACTGTACTCCTTTTAGAAAATGAAACTGGAGACCACATTAAATCCACAAATGCCAGAAAATTCCCTTGACAGACCACTCTACCATGTCTCAGCTGCACCTACAGCCTTGACTCACCCATGTGTCATTTAACCTGGGGGGGAGGGGGTGACATCACCATGTAGGGTTGAACAGCCAGACAGCATAATTAACCTGTACCTGCTATGTGCATCAGCAGTGCAAATCTGATTAGCCTCCCTTCTATATTAGCTGAAAAACATTGGGAGGTGTGCATAGTTGCCAACATTGAAAAAAAAATAATTCAGGGACACTGCAGCAGAGCAAGCAAGCAGGTTACGAGAGGATTGGCTACTGTTTAACTGCTCCGCCCACTCAGTTCTGCAATCAAAACACACCCATTTGATAGTAATAGTATAATTTAGACTTATCAGCAGCTAATTGTACAGATTACAGCAGAAAGCTCTTACACCTATCTCATAATATTGACAATAACAGTCTCTGGAACACATTCTGGGCATATGATTATTGTTACAACACAACATCAAAATTCGTCAAAAAATATGTGAACCCATTCAATAATAATAACAATATTTCAGTAGGTGTTAATTAAATGTAAATAATACACTATGGGCCAGATTGTGAGAGTGATATTGGGTTTATTATGGCTGTTTGCGCTAATGTATGTTGTTCTATGCCGATTTAGAAACTGGGAGCAGCCTCTGTTAGTGTTAGAATATTATATTAATACCTTAATATATATAATATTCCACTCAGTCTCACACCACACTGCGGTTAAATCTTGGAGGAGATAATCTGGTTTGCTCATAGACTGTGGGTGACCAGAATTAGGTCATATAAGATGTTAATACTTGTGATAAAAATCACAGAGGTAGATTTAATCTAAGCAGACCGTATAATTGTTGCACAGTAGAAGAATTAACAAGTGGGCATTTAACAATCAAGCTTAGGTTTGTGATAGCAAGGTAGAACTTAATTACACACAGTAACACTTTTGATCAAGTATGATTCAGTATTCATTAATTGAGGTTAATGCTTCAGCAGAGAGTCTATAGCAAAATGAAAAGTATTAGTAGCATATAAAGCAGAAACGTTACTGAGAATATTCTGTAAGTAAAGCAACAGTCCGGAAATTGCAGGAAAGCTTTAAGTAGTTAATTAGGCATAAGCAGCGTGTGCAGGCAGATATGGCAGTTCAGCAACAATCTGTACAGATTACCGTGAATAGAACCTTCCTGAAGTTTAGCCGAATGATGTGGCAGAATACCGAGGGCTGGATGAGCTGTTTCCAATCCAGGGGTTGCAAGGACGTTGCCCAGAAACTCGGAAGACTCAGTAGCGTAGACTGCACATGAAGCCGTCGGGCTGGTCTGTGTCGCTCTGCAGGGTGACGTCACACGCTGCAGCGTGTTGATAAACAATAGCTGTCCCTGTTCACCGGAGCTCTGGTAAATAAATGAAAATGCCTTAGTATGCAAATAAAATAAATAGAAAGTTCAGAGTAGCGCAATGTTTGACTCGCAAACTGGTACTTTAGATAGCTGCTTGTTCAGTAGTTACTCCAGCAAGAAATTTCCAATGTGATCAAATTACCAAGCACCTGTGACAGGGCGAGGGCTGTATAAATAGGCTGGAAGAGTCACATGGAGAAAGATTTAAAGGGAAAGAAGTCTAGGTGCCACTGTTATCTGAAACAGTTCCTAACAGTTAGCCCAATAGTACTACAGAGAAAAACTTTCCTGAAGTGTATCAGTCTGATTCTGCCTAATGAGGTTATTCCAGCTCAAAATACCAGGCAATCTTTCTCTGGACAAGGAACATGGCAACCCCAGACAATTGTTTTATCCTCCATTTGGGCCTCGTCAGTGAGGTGCAGCCACATTCCTGTAAGCACACTGGTCAAGAAGTCTCTGGTATTCTAGTAAAGACAAAAAAAGGGAAAGAAAGGTAGGAAAGTACAAAGAAGGGAAAATGAGGTGCAAACTAGAACTGCCACCAGAAAAAAATAATTATGTAAAAAATGTAAATGAGCCGTTCTTGTGGACTCTCACCACCATGAAAGAAATGAATAATTCAGGTATGAATTGTGTTTTCTTTTATAAGGTGGTGAGAGTCCATAAGCTATTACTCCTGAGAAATAATACCCAAGCTGTGTAATCCATGAGTAACTGGTCGGTGCAACATTTTTTAAGAAAGGCACATAATATCATACACTGCAGCACATAAAAGCGGAAAAATTTAGATAAAGTATGTTGCTGCCTTACAAATGTATTCAATATAATCCTCATTATTAAAAATCTAAGAAAATACTGATCTAGAAAAATAAGGCAAAAATACATTTTGGAAATGTCTATTCCTCCTCCACAGGATATTTAGACAAAAAGAAAGTGATGTTCCATACCTTGGGGTAAATATTTCTCGTAGTAGGCTTGCAAGCCTGTATTAAAGTTTCAATAACAGTCTCAGATAAACCCCTCTGAGAGAGAATCAACTGTTCAATTTCCAAGCAGTTCACCGGAGAGATTGAAGATTTTGATAGAAGAACGGACCTTGCTTTAGAAGATATGGATGCTGAGGAAGCCGCCACAGAGGAGCACTGGACATCCGTACAAGGTCGACATACCAAGTCCTTTTGGGACTGGGGCAATCAGGATCGCTGACACATTTTCCTGCTTGAGTCAAGCCACCACCCTGGGAAGAATCACAATTGAATGAAACAGATAGACTAGACGATACCTCCAAGGGGTCCCTGGATCTTTACCCGTACCTTGGTAGTTTGTGATTCAGATGATAAGCCATGAAGTCTATCTCCAGAAGTCCCCAATGATTGATTAACTGATCAAATATCTCCTCTTCCCAGTTCAGTATATTCAAGGATATTGATAGGCAAAGTCACCTCCTGAGGAGACCAAACACATTGAGCTCTCTGATGGACCAAAACCGTATCACAACCCAATAGGCTGGCATCCGTTGTAATTATTTCCTACGATGGATGATGAAACCCCATTCCCTGTGACACCAGCTGGGTGATGTCCATCAGGAAAGAGATTGTCTGGTGGCAGGATCTAAGTTGATTAACTGAGATAGGTTGGTCTTCATTCCACTGCCTCAGCATGGAAAGTTGAAGTGGTCGCAAATGAAACCTGGCAAATAGAATGTCATATGCCGCCGCCATGCTGAGGCCCATGGCCCCCATACATTGAGCTATGAAATGATAGATAAGTGACAAGTCTCTGACAAGCAGAATTTTAACTCATTTTTTGGAACAATGAACAGGTTTGAGCAAAACCCCATCCCTTTGTCCTGACCTGGGACTGGGACAATTACCCCCATGTCCTCTAGATCTTATACACACTGAAGAAAATGTTTAAAAAAATTTTTAATTTACTATCTGTAAATATAACTAATCATTTGTAATATGCTCGCCTTGCTCTGGTGTAGGGATCCTACCCCCTCCTGAGAAGCACTCCGGTGATCCGACCTGCAAGTGTCGCTGAGTCTTCTCTTTCCGGCATCTGGACTCTCAAACAAAGGAAGGAGATGGGGGGCGTGCCCTCTCCCTGATGAGGCAAAGAACTACTGGGAAAGAAGAGGAAGTGATACAGGTAGTTAAAGCTCCTGGTGGCCAGGTAATATAATTCTTAAGAGTAAGGTCTTGTGGACTCTCACAACCAATAGAAAGAAAGCAGAAACATAACTTTTGAAAGAGTAGTAGATAAGTCATTATCCGAACCAACTTTCAATAAGGAGAATTCTTGGAATTCTAAAAGAATGCCAGCTAAAACCCTGGTTTTCTAAAGCAGGAAAGAAACAATAATTTGAAATATGCTACTTTATTGCCAGGAAATAAGGTGTTCAATACAGCATCAATGAAACCTCTTTGTTATAAAAATAAATAAATAGTTATGCAATCTCTAATCCATCAAGATGAGAGACTTGAAATCTTGATTATTGGAGAAAATGACATTTGAATCAAATTCACAAACCAGGTTCTGCTGGGCCTCACTGGTGCACACTTTGCTCAATTTGAACTATGACTCTTGGAAACAGAAGTCGTCAGGTCTATCTCTGTGAGACTCTATTAATCCACAATCTAGTAGAAAACTAGTTTATGGAGAAAATAATCCTGTTGAAGGGGTTACCTACTAAAGAAAATCTGCTTCCAAGATTTCCTTCCTGGGATGTGAAATAGAAAAAAATGTTCTGTGTCCAAAACAAAATACTAATTATTGCTAAGGAACTGCATGTTTACTGCTGATGAAGAATATAAGTGTAATGCTCTGTCTGAATAAAGGATTTCAACTGCAAAGCCATTTCAGTGAAGTCAATTATGCATAGGAACTCTGATATAGTAGCTACAGAGTAGTGAGTTATTATTTAAGAAACTTATATCAATCATTGATTAGTAGTTACTATGTAACTTGGTTGTTGGTATTTAGCAATACTTTCTACGAGGTAGAGAGAGAGGAATAAGATTACCTCTGACAGAGTTCCACTTATTAATATATGAAAATGTCTAGTCAGATGGATAAGGATAGCTGATGTTAAGTTATCAAGGATTCTGGCTTTGCAGAAGTATGCTTGAACTTCATTCATCCAAGATGGCGTCCCTTCAATTCCGATTGGCTGATAGAATTCTATTAGCCAATCGGAATTAAGGTAGAAAAAATCCTATTGGATTGAGCTGGCATTCTATTGGCTGTTCCAATCAGCCAATAGAATGCAAGCTCAATCCTATTGGCTGATTGCATCAGCCAATAGGATTTTTTCTACCTTAATTCCGATTGGCTGATAGAATTCTATCAGCCAATCGGAAATTGAAGGGACGTCATCTTGGATGACGTCACTTAAAAGTACTGTCACTTAGTAAGAAGACTCCGGATGAAGAGGATGCTCCGCGTCGGATGTCTTGAAGATGGACCCGCTCCGCGCCGGATGGATGAAGATAGAAGATGCCGTCTGGATGAAGACTTCTGCCCGTCTGGAGGACCACTTCTGCCCGGCTTGGATGAAGACTTCTGCCTGTCTGGAGGACCACTTCTGCCAGGTTGGATGTAGACATCTCCCGGTAGGGTGATCTTCAGGGGGTTAGTGTTAGTTTTTTTTTAAGGGGGTATTGGGTGGGTTTTAGAGTAGGGTTGGTTGTGTGGGTGGTGGGTTTTAATGTTGGGGGGGATCTGTAATTTTTTTTTTCAGGTAAAAGAGCTGATTACTTTGGGGCAATGCCCCGCAAAAGGCCCTTTTTAAGGGCTATTTGTAATTTAGTGTAGGGTAGGGCTTTTTTTTATTTTGGAGGGGCTTTTTTATTTTGTTAAGGGGATTACATTAGGTGTAATTAGTTTAAAAATCTTGTAATTTGTTTATTATTTTCTGTAATTTAGTGGGTTTTTTTTTGTACTTTAGATAATTTTATTTAATTTAGGGAATTAATTTAATTACAGTGGTAGTGTTAGGTGTAATTGTAACTTAGGTTAGGTTTTATTTTACAGGTAAATGTGTATTTATTTTAGCTAGGTAGTTATTAAATAGTTAATAACGATTTAATAACTATTCTACCTAGTTAAAATAAATACAAACTTGCCTGTAAAATAAAAATAAACCCTAAGCTAGCTACAATGTAACTATTAGTTATATTGTAGCTAGCTTAGGGTTTATCTTATAGGTAAGTAATACCGGCGCTATGCAAGTCCCATTGAAAAAATAGGATACGCAATTGACGTAAGTGGATTTGCGGTATTTCCGAGTCTGGACAAAAAATTGAGCGGTACACCTGTACCTGCAAGACTCGTAATACCAGCGGGCGTTAAAAAGCAGCGTTGGGACCAGCCAACGCTGCTTTTTAAGTCTAACGCAAGACTCGTAATCTAGCTTTGAGTTTGGCAGAGAAAATGCGATTTGTAACCCCAGAGGGAATAGATCTGTGTATTCAGGCTGTAGATAATCAGTTTCGGAATTTGTGCAGCGCCAGGCTGCGGTTGCTTTTCTTAGATTCCAAAGGAACTTATTACAGAATTAAGACTGCACACAAACAATACCGGAGTTGGATGGTAACTAAATTCTCTCGCTGCAGTACCAGACTGCAGGTGCTTTTTGTTGTTAGATCTGGGTTGAAAATGCATAGAGAATCAGTGCAGGGTACTGGGCTGCAGGTAAGTTTGAGCAGAAGTAAAGTTTCTTTCAAAGGTACAATACCTTTACCATTTGTAAACAAATTACAGGATGAATAATTCCTTGACAGTTTCAGAAAGAATAGTAGTTAAAATCAAAGTCCTGCTAGGTTAGCTAGCAAAAATGTGAATAGCTTAGATGGATCACTGAGTGTGTAACAGATAGTAATCCACTATTCCAAATACTAAGCACCTGAGGAAATAGGGGCAGGTCTTCTATGGATGTTAACGAGTAAAGAACCTCCCTATATCTTAAAGAGAAAGTAATCGAATAAGAAACGGTTGTTGGATATCACAAAGCCCCCCTAAAATAGAGCTGCTTTGCAGCTCAAGGGTGAGGTCTATCAGGATGATGACTATGAAACAAGGATACCAATCTAGGTGCATTGAGATTCATCATGTCCATATCCAACCTAATGGACCAAATACTGGAGATGTTATGAAACATGCATGAGTCAAAGATACTCTCCCCCTCATACTGCACATCAGATTCAACCGCTGAAGGCAAGGCAAGGAAGAAGTAGATCCAGATTTTGTACGGGTAGGAAGATAAGGTTTAAGAAGGGAGACATGAAAAGTGGGATACATTTTATAAGAAGAAGGAAGTAGGAGAGTAATAGCATTTGGGTTTACCACCTATTCTAAAAAGGTCTGATGAATTGGCCACTAAGTATTCTACATAGTGTGTGAAGCTTAAGGTGTTTAGTGGATAACCAGACCCGATCACCAACCTTATAAGGTGGGGAGGACCGCCTCTTTGTGTCATAGTAATATTTCTGTAGTTTCTGGGCTTTTTAGATGTTGTCATAAAGTACCTTGAATGTTTCAGCAACTGTGTTAACGGTGTCAGTGACAAGTGGACAAGAAATTTCCATATGAGGAAGAAGATGGTAGGAAGGGTGGTATCTATAGTTTGCAAATAATGGTGAACATTTGGTAGTAGAATTAATTGTATTGTTGTTTGAAATTCCACAGTTGTTAAAGGGACAGTCATGTCCCAAAAAAACTTTCATGATTCAAATAGGGCATGTAACTTTCCAATTTACTTTTATCACCAATTTTGCTTTGTTCTCTTGGTATTCTTAGTTGAAAGCTAAACCTTGGAGGTTCATATGCTAATATCTTAGACCTTGAAGGCCGCCTCTAATCTGAATGCAATATGACAGTTTTTCACCACTAGAGGGAGTTAGTTCATGTGCTTCATATAGATAACATTGAGCTCAGGCACATGAAGTTACCTAGGAGTGAGCACTGATTGGCTAAAATGCAAGTATGTCAAAAGAACTGAAACAAGGGGGCAGTTTGCAGAGGCATAGATACAAGGTAATTACAGAGGTAAAAAGTATATTATTAGAACTATGTTGGTTATGCAAAACTGGGGAATGGGTAAAAAAAGGGATTATCTATCTTTTTAAACAACAAAAATTCTGGTGTTGACTGTCCCTTTAATAGGGAGGTCCAATTATCTTGTTCATAAGTACAATGACATCTAAGTATTGTTCCAACCACTGGTTTACTCGTTCAGTTTGCCCATTTGTATGGGGGGATAAGCGGTACTGAGGTATTTGTAGGCATTTACAGAGTTGTCTCCAAAACTTGGATGTGAATTGAGTTCCATGGTCTGAAATACATGTAGTTTTTCGATATTGTTTAAGAAAAACTGTGCGGTTTTCAAAGCTGTTGGGAGGTGATGATAGGGAATGAAATGTGCCATCTTCCTCAATAGATCTACTATGACTAGGATAGTGTTTGTTATTAGCAGGTTTGGGTAGTTCAATGATAAAGTTTGTTGCAATATGTTGCCAGGGTCTCTCTGTAATGGGGAGAGAGATAAGTAATCCATAGGGGTGTTGCCTGTCTACCTTAGATTTGACACAAATAGAACAGGTTTGTACGTACTCATGTACGGTTTGCGACAGGTTGGGCCACCAGAAGGATCGTCTAAGTAGTTCTAAAGACTTTTGAATGCCAGGGTGACCAGCTAGAGGAGAGTCATGAACAGTCTTAAGTATATCGTCCCGGAGACCTGGGGGTATATAGACTTGATTTCCAAAGAAATAGAGACCATAATCCTTCTTAAGTAACTTGGAATAAGGAATTAAAGAATCTGAATCCTTGTAATTTATAATAAGCTTACTTAAAGGGATACTGAACCCAAATGTTTTCTTTTATGATTCAGATAGAGCATGCAATTTTTAGCAACTTTCTGATTTACTCCTATTATCATTTTTTCTTCGTTCTTATCAGGGTTTTCCCCCTGTTTTGTTTGCCATGTGCTGCTGGCAGCCATTTTACTCACCTCTCTTGCTGACTCTGGTGCATACTGTGTGATGCTGCTCATTTCCTGCACTTCCTTTTATGACCAGATTGATGTGCATCATCCTAGTGAGACAGGATGCAGTCTCAGAATTGTGATGTCATCACTTATTATTTAAAGGGCCTCTGTTCAGTATGCTTTGCCTTTGCGTTGTCTCAGACCTGTTTGTGAGAGCTCCTGTGTATTACCTGGCTGTCTGACGTCCCTCCTGGTTCCTGATCCCTGGCTTGTTCCTGACTCTGCTGTTCTCCTTGTTCCTGATTCCGGCTTGTCTGACTACTCGCTTTGGCTCCTGACTCGGCTTGTCTGACTACCAGCTCTGGTTTTGATTCCTGGCTTGTTATTTGACTTGTGGACTTTTTATTATTTTTTGCTATTAATAAAGGTGTGATTATTTTTGCACTTCTCGTCTGTCTGATTCCTGGCACCCTGACAGTTCTCTTGGCATCTTTATTTGAAAAAGCTGGAATGTAAACATAGGAGCTGGCCGATATTTGGTTCAGCACCTGGGTAGCGCTTGCTGATTGGTGGCTAAATGTAGCCAAAATCAGCAAGTGCTATCCATGGTGCTGAACCAAAAAGCCCCAGAGGGAATAGATCTGTGTATTCATGCTGTAAATAATCTGTTCCGGAATAATGGTAAGCGTTCAGTGTACAACTGCTACATTGGCCTCTATTTAACAAAGTCTGGCGGACCTGATCCGACATTGTGGATCAGGTCCGCCAGACCTCGCTGAATATGGAGAGCAATCCGTATTCAGCATTGCCAGACCTCGCTGAATATGGAGAGCAATCCGTATTCAGCATTGCACCAGCAGCTCACAAGAGCTGCTGGTGCAACACCACCCCCTGCAGACTCACGGCCAATGGGCCGCCAGCAGGGGGGTGTCAATCAACCCGATCGTAGTCAATCAGGTTGAATTCCGGCGATGTCTGTCCGCCTGCTCAGAGCAGGCGGACAGGTTATGGAGCAGCGGTCTTTGTGACCGCTGCTTCATAACTGCTGTTTCTGGCGAGCCTGCAGGCTAGCCAGAAACACGGGGCATCAAGCTCCATTTGGAGCTTGATAGATAGGCACCATTGTCTGAATTAAAACTTGGATACATTTGTCCTTTCATAATAGGACAGTTTTGAAGGGACCTAAAGAGTCCAAAATAATTATTGGTAACTTTGCCTCCTGAGGGAACCAACCTTCCTGTCTTCTCCTGGACCTCCAGACTGAACCCCAATCCCAGAGAATGGTGTCTGCAGACATTATTTTCCAAGTTGGGCGAATAAAGGACACCCCCAGAAAAATAGTTTTGAAAACTGTACACTGGGACAGAGATTGCCTCACTGAGGAATCCCATAGGATTCTATGAGATAGCTGAGTGAAATTTTTGCACCATTGTTGAATAATGCAAAGTTGAAGAAGTCTCATATGGAACCGTGGAAAAGGAAGAACATCTAATGCTGCAATCATCAGACCTAAAACTTCTATACATTTAGCTACAGATAGGTTGGACATTTAGTGTAGTTGTGAGCAAACTGACTGTAACTTTGATCCCTGATCCATTAGAGAAAGCTGCTTAGTCATATATAATGACTTCTAGAAAAAAAGACTTGATAAATGAGAAAGAGAACTCAAATTAATTCTCCAACCATGTCTGCCAAGAAAACAACAGTAGAATGTTGGTATAATATACAGCTGAAGGAAAAAATGGAGCCTGAACAAATCTGTTTTCCAGGTATAGAGCCACTAAACTACATACTTATTACAGACAAGAGAGTTCCTAGGACTTTCAAAAATATTCTGGGAGTTGTAGATAGATTAAATGGAAGAGCCACAAATTGAAAAAGTTTGTGCTGAAAGGAAAATCTTAAAAACTGGAGATGGTCTAGGAATAGGAAGGAAGGCATCCTTCAAATTAAATGTTGACATGCATTGACCCTGTGGAATAAGGGTAGAATTTTCCAAATTGTTACTATTTTCATTTTTTGTTTTTAAAGTCATTAAGTCCAGAATTGGTCCGAAAATTCCCTCTTATTTGGGAATAATGGAACAGGATGGAATAAAGTCCTTGGCCATGTTCCAAAACGTAAACTACAGCTAATAGAATTTGGAAAGTCTTCTGGAACATGAGACAGACACCTTGATCAAAAAAGGCCTTGATTTGAAACCTATTCAGTAATCCTGGGAAACTATATTTAGAACCCAGAGATCTTGCACAAGCTTGGCTTTGTTCCAACTGGAATTAAACTTCCAGGAAGATCTGGAAGATTCAGGTCATTGCAAGGAGGAGGACGATTTTTGGTTCCTAGGTTGACAAAAGGAACAAAAAAGGACTATTTGTTCTATTTTTCCTTTAGACTTTTTGTCCTGAAAGAGGTAAACAACTTCTAATTATCATAAACAAAACCCACCTTCAGAAAACAACCTGAGGAGTTTGAGTCTGAAAGCTATAAGGGCATCCTAAGCAGTCTTCCCTCTAAGGATACGTTTTGTGAGCGGAGCAGCAGTTAAACAGTTAATTATGGAACAACACCCTGCAGTTAGCAAACACTACACAATGCAGACTGCAAGGTATGATTCTCTTATTAACTGTTTCACTGCTGGGCTGCTCACAAAATGTGGCCTTAGAGTTAACACTGATCCTAAGGTGTTCTGATCTCTGATGATGCAGAAGAACCTGATAATGTTACTATAGGATGACCTTCAGACATAGAACTATTGTGCATACTTGGAGGAGGCATAGCCACCACAACTACAGAGCACCCAAACCTTTAAATCCTGACGCAAAGTTTGAAGAACTCCCTTGTATTGAGGAAACAGAGGGAGGACAGATTCCTTTAGGGGAAGAGCGGCATTAGACTGTTAGAATGACTAATTATACATACAGGAATTGCAAAGCTGAATTAGTAACAATCTGTCTCGGCATAATAATTGATAAAAAAAATATCTTACCCTTCAATCAGAAACAAAAGAGCAGTTAAGGAATTTCAAAAAGAGGGGGAGATAGCCAGTTACTAATTGTAACTTCAGTTATAATTCAGTGCACAACAAACATAAAATACACAAAAAGACTCCCCCTCACATTGTCAAATAGTTAAATCCCTTTTACTGTGTATATAACAGAGGGTATAAGGTTGCATTGACTCCCAGGTGAATAAGTGGAATAGTAATTAGCAGCTATTACCACATAATACTTTTTCCAGAATTACTAGACTAAGTATGAAAAGCCTGAGTAATAAAGGTGGAATTAGTATGTTACATGTGTATGCCCCCTAGCTATGATGTACCTCATAATTGGTGTTACCTACTAATAGTCTGTGGGCTATGGAAAATAAGAAGTGGGTTCACTTACCTCAGATGCATCCACTCTACCGTGCATAATGGCTGCAGAAAAGACTGCTACCGTTAGAGAGCCCATCCAGTGTTGTGTATGTTACAGCAGAAGATCTATGTGTGGAGTAGATCAACAACTTAACAGAAGGAGGCTAAAGGACCAGTTCCTGTGACACCTGTGGCAGGATTGTGACTAACTCTTTCACTGGGAGTGATTTTGTCACTGCCCCATACTCCAGTTTACCCTTTTGGACCGATTTATCAAAGTGTGAACGGACATGATCCACTGTAGCAATCATGTTCACCACTCATCGATTAATGCCAATCGGCCGCTAGCAGGGGGTGTCAATCAACCCGATTGTATGCGATCGGGCGGATTGCTGTCCGCTGCCTCAGAGGTAGCGGACGAGTTAAGGAGCAGTGGTCTTAAGACTGCTGCTTCTTAACTCCTGTTTCCGGCAAGCCTGAAGGCTCGCGCAGAAACAGATACATTCTGCTCAATACTGGGCTTGTTAAATCTGCCCCTATGTCTCTTAGTAACAGCTCTCTGAGGGGAAAAATGGGCCTCAAATCAAACACCTAAATTCTTCACCTTCCTCCTGTGAGACAAAGAAAATACTTGAATGCCAGAGAGGGGGAGGGATTAAGTGCTCTTAGAGCTTTGGGAATCTTTGCCTCCTCCTAGTGGCCAGGAGTTGAATCCCCAGGAGTACAAAATAAAGTTTTATGTGGTTGTTTGGTTGTGTAAGCAGTTAAATTATCATCATACTGAATTTACAGCATGGTTTTTTTTCCTCACAACCCAACATTCTACGACAGGGCTTTTAAATATTAATCCTCAGGCCTCTTAACAGGTTAGATTTTCAAGATGACCTTAGGTGGTAGCAGGGGACAGTATAGTGCAAAAATTGCATGCCCTAATTTGATAACAGGTTGAATACATAGTTAAAGCCCCACTTGGAGCCACAAGCGTTGCAGCTGCCAATCTGAACACAGCCAGTGATTGGTGGTGTTGTGTGACTGCCAGTGCTGATTGGCTCACTGACTGTTTACTGTTCAGGACCAGCAGTTCTCTGTGACTTCTGAGTGTTTATGTTTAACCACTTTGTGGGGATTAAACACATAGGGCTAGATTATGAGCCTCGCCCTAACTGTTGCACGCAAGCAACTCTTTGCGCAAATCGGAAGTAGCACGGTATTAAGAGCAAACGCGTTCATTATAGGGGAATTACACTACAGAAAATAAATAAATTTAAAAAAACAAAACACAATTGCCAATAACAAATATGGTGGTGTAGTGGGGGGAAGAGAGCTATTTCTAAAGAGATCAGGGAGGTGAGAGGGTGATGAGGAATCTCTAGGCTATAGAAAAAATAAATAAAATAACAAAAACAAAACTCTAACGCCTAGATTACGACTGGCGCGCAAACTGTAGCGCAAGTGCACCATGGTTTTTTTTTCCGGCTCCCAAAAGCATCTTTATAAAGACGCTCTAGGGAGAAAAAACAACAACCCATAGAGCACTTGTGCTACAGTTTGCGTGCCACTCGTAATCTAGGCTTAAGTGCATACTGGCAGGCTGGCTATTAATACCTAAGAAGGTAAAAGATGATGGTCACCAGTGGGAGGGATTAGGGAGGTGGTAGATGTCAGGTCAGATGGGAGGGTAATCACTGCACTACAATACATTTTAAACATAACAGCTAACTGATTAACCTCTTCACTGCCGGGCATTTCAAAGGTGTGGTGTGCCTTCTAATTACCAAAAATCAATGGCAAAGCCATGCATGTCTGCCATTTCTGAGAAAAGAGGATCCTAGAGATGATGGCATTTGTTGGTCAGTAAAATGGTGGCATGAAATTAACCAAATACCTTGGGTTGTCTTGTTTAAAAATATATATAGTTTTTGGGGTACATTTTTAATATTTGGGCAGTTCTGCTATACCAAATAGGAGTTACCCCTTTGCATTTTAGATATAGCTGCAGATTAAGACTTAAAATGATGAAAAATCAGAGGATGCCAATGAACAAATTTTGAGATTTTTTTTTTACAGTTAGTTTTTGTGGAATGTGATAATCTTTTTATTTTTCTTTCCATAAGGCAAGGAGAGTCCACGACTTAATTCCTTACTGTTGGGAAATACAACACCTGGCCACCAGGAGGAGGCAAAGACACCCCAGCCAAAGGCTTAAATATCCATCCCACTTCCTCTATCCTCCCAGTCATTATTTGCCTTTCATCACTAAATGTCTACAAGACCAGAGAAGAGGACTGCCTTTTTAGGTTGCGTACGGGACCTAGTCTCTTTAGGAGTAATTGTCCCGGTACCTGCATCAGACAGAGGTCTGGGGTTCTATTCAATCCTCTTTGTGGTTCCCAAGAGGGAGGGAACTGTTTATCCAATTCTGGACTTGAAGTGCCTAAAGACATTTCTAAGCGTCCCATCCTTCAAGTTGGAGACAATAAGATCAATCCTTCCTCTGGTTCAGGAAGGGCAGTTTATGACTACCATAGACCTGAAGGATGCATACCTTCACGTTCTGATACACAGGGAACATTTTCAATTCCTGAGGTTTGCATTTCTAGACCAACACTTCTAGTTTATAGCACTTCCGTTTGGCTTAGCTCCTGCTCCAAAAATATTTACAAAGGTTCTGGGAGCTCTCCTAGCGGTTGCCAGAACACGAGGTATTAAAGTAGTACCTTACCTGGATGATATCTTGGTACAGGCACCATCTTTAAGTCTTCTTCAGTCACATGGAGGGAAGATAAATTTGGAAAAGAGTTCTCTTACTCCACATATCAGGGTGAATTTCCTGGGTACAGGTATAGACTCGGTATCCATAAAGATCTTTCTAACGGATCAGAGACATTGCAAGCTAACATCAGCTTGCCTTGCCCTCCAGGCCTCCCTATGTCCTTCAGTGGCCCAGTGTATGGAGGTGATTGGCCTCATGGTGTCTTGTCTCAGACCCTTACAACTATGCATTCTGAGACAATGGAATGGCGACCATTCAGACGTGTCCCAACAGATAGTACTGGACAGCCTGTCGAGAGATTCGCTCTCTTGGTGGCTCTGTCAAGATCGCCTGTCCCAAGGCACGTGCTTCTTGAGACTGTCGTGAGAGATTGTGATTACGGACGCAAGCCTATCTGTTTGGGGTGCCAGGAAGGCATAGGGTCTGTGGACTCAGGAGGAGTCCACGTTGCTGATCAATATCTTGGAACTTCGGGTAATATTCAGTGCCCTAAAGGCTTGGCCCCTTCTGGGTTCGTCCCAATTTATCAGATTCCAATCGGACAATTTCCCATATTTACTATTGACTGCACTAATAAAAATTTTTCTCTTTAGACCAGTAATTTTTTCTCTCTGACAATACCTACACAAAAAAATGGCCATCACCATTTCAAAATTTAGATGTGTTTAATATGTAAAACAACTTAAAAACAAATTAATTACCATGGGGCCGATTTATCAACCCCTTTATGCAGCTGTTTCCGCACGTGCCTTTAGGCTCACCGGAAACAGGAGTCAAGAAGCAGCGGTCTTAAGACCGCTTCTCCTTAACTCGTCCGCCACCTCTGAGGTGGCGGACAGCAATCTGCCCGATCGGTTTAATTGACACCCCCTGCTAGCGGGCGGATTGGCAGCGAATGTGCAGGGGGCGGCATTGTACAAGCATTTCACGAGAAATGCTTGTGCAATGATAAATGCAGACAGCGTATGCTGTCAGCATTTATCGATGTGCGGCGGACATGATCCGCTTGCACTTTGATAATTTGGCCCCCATGTATCAAAAATACATGAATGGTAAATGCAATCTGCATATAAAAACAATACTTAAAATGTCTGTCAAAGGCAGTTTAAATATGTGTTCTAATGTAGGAAAAATGATTATACTGTAGCTTAGTACTGCTTAGCATATACTGTCCTGACCTTCAGAACTGCAGTGTTAATGCAATATATATTTTTGTTTCCATACACATATCATTTACTTGCAGACAGCTTTCAGTGTTCTTCGGCTGGGATTTCAGAGTATGTCTTTCATGTTCTTTGAAGCACTTGACTTGCTGAAGACAAAAAGTTCTCAAGAGCTGTCTTGCGTGTCTTGTGTTCTGTCCTTTGTGATAGAAACATCACTATTGTAATCTACCTCTAATTTATCAAAGCAGAAAAAAATATAAAAAAAACAACTGTGGAAAGAATTTAATGCAGCAAGTTTTTCTCACTGAAGCTTTGAAAGTATGTTATCCAGCTCATTAGTTGGTTTAGTAGTGTATGAGATAAAGCAAAAACATGTTTATTTTTTCAGATCAAAAGGCCTATATTGAGTTCAGCCCAGGGTACAACTCACTGTTAGGCCTGAGGGTGTCTTGATATCATTATTTAGAATATTAACATTTGTTATATTGTCATATTTTACAGTGACATAACATAAAAAAGCCCAGTGATTCAGAAGATGTGGTTCAAATCACATTTTATTTCATCAGTACTAGGACCACGATTCTCTAAAGCCCTCTGGCAAGATTCTTTTGCTGTGATCTCTGAAATTTCAATAAAATCTAATGAGATTTAAAGGGACAGTAAACCTAAAATTTTTTCCTACTTATTTAGATAATGTTTGCAACGATTAGTACAGCAAACATTATGCCAATATGGATCGATATATAGGGCTCTATGTAACAAGCTCCGTATGGAGCTTGATGGCCCCTGTTTCTGGCGAGTCTTCAGACTCGCCAGAAACAGCAGTTATGAAGCAGCGGTCACAAAGACCGTTGCTCCATAACCTGTCCGCCTGCTCTGAGCAGACGGACACACATCGCCGGAAATCAACCCGATCAAGAACGATCGGTTTGTTTGACACCCCCCTGCTGGCGGCCGCGAGTCTGCAGGGGGCGACGTTGCACCAGCAGCTCTTGTGAGCTGCTGGTGCAATGCCGAATACGGCGAGCGTATTGCTTGCCGTATTCAGCGATGTCTGTCGGACCTGATCCGCTCTGTCGGATCAGGTCTGACAGACATTGATAAATAGAGGCCATAGTGTGTAAGTAAAAATACTTACTAGTTCATCTTCGGACGTTTTGAGATGGCCGCCTGAGCCCTCCTATCCCAACATCATCCTGATCTTGAACACATTGTCCACAAACTGAAACAAGTGGATATTGCACGGTCCCCGATTTGCGCATGCGCAGTGCGCCGCTTATGCTCAAGGGGGCTTTTTCAGTTAGGAACTGTAGTATTCTAAATTAGGCGCTAATTGAGAGAGGTGTATTATCTTTTAACTGATTCTAGGTGTAAAAGTAGAAAGAAGCTTTCTCTGAGTCATACCACCTACTATTAAGTAATCAGCCGTTGCCAGTGAGTATGACTGCATCTATCACAGTAGTGCTCCTATCTGCATCTGCGGCCGGTCACTGGAAACAAAGTCCGATGTATATAATGTAAAGTGATAGCACATACAATAAAAGCAACTCTAAAACACCAGCGGGTAATACTTTATTAACCCTACAGATGCCAAGTGTTAGCAAATGCCACTTTCCTAATGGCATAGAGCTGGCACAGTTTGTAAATTAACTGCTTCACTGTCATAGAGAGCTGCATTGCTTTGCCAAGCTAATGGGTTAATAAAGTATTACCCGCTGGTGTTTTAGAGTTACTTTTATCATGTCTGTCCACACCATGATAAATTTACCCCTATATATCGATCCCCTTTGGGATCATGTTTGCAGTACTAATCGTTGCAAATATTATCTAAATAAGTAGGAAAATTTTTTAGGTTGACTGTCCTTTTTAACTGAATTGGAAAATAAAATGACTGTGCCTGCACATTCCCTAGCTTACAGTGGGGAGGTAAATATCTTCCTTTTTTACATATTTGGTATTTTGGTTCTGGACTGACCGTAATATGCGGGATAAGACTGATATACTACAGGAAAGTTCTACTCTGTGAAAAGCATTACTCGGCTAAAAGAAGCAGCACTCTGGTGATAAATCGCCATAGAACAGGCTAACAATGGTATTGAGCCGGTTGTTCGTTGCTGTGAGTGTTTTTACATAGAGATGTTCAGGTGATATTGTCTAGTCAGGTTTTTACAGCTATGCTGCATCCCTTTTTAAGTGCTTCAACATTTGGGTATCATGTCGCTTTAAAATAACATGCTATAAAAAAATTAGAGCTTGCAATCTTTCGACTATTATGGCCCTTTAAGCAGAGTTCACTAATATTCTTTATGTGAATGAGGGATATGTTACAGTATAATGCTTAGACAGTGGAGGGCAGAATAGCCAGTAACAAACTTAAGAATTAAGGCCCTTAGGAGTGTGCTGCTGTGAAGTGGCAACAATGTTGCATTAGTGTGGGTGGGGATTTAGATTACCTATAATAAGCTAGGTTACAGGCCCCAGACCCTCTTTCCAGCTCATCTTCATAGCTTGCAGGATCTATCATTCTGTCTGATCTGCTGCAGCATGGATCGTTCAGCCGGAGTACCTGTGAGGATTGAAGAGTTGGATGAGCTGATGATTGGGGACTTTGATTCGGAGGAGGATGTCGTACCACCATCACCCAGAGACCCGGTGAGTCGTGCCCCGGTCTCTTCTTCTTCATACCTTGAGGTCCGAGTGATCCCCCCATCAGGTCCCTCCGTCTGCAGTCCCTCCATCTTGCCCTCCTCCCCTTGATTCCCCTGTGGTCTGGTCCGGCGTTATTGTCCCTTCTGCTCAAATTTTCCCTCCTAATGTGTCGGTGGCTGGGCTTAGTGGGAGCACCTTGGGCTTACCTTTGCCGTCGGTTACCCTACCCGGCAATGCAGTGTCCACTGCAGTCGCGCTCCTTCAGTCCTTGGCGACGGTCCTGGCGGGTGGTAATCTTCCCTCGGCGGGTGCAGGCTTCAGGTCTCTTCTCCCATCTCCGGCTCGTCGGTCGGCGTCTGCGGCGTGGGAATCTTCATCCATGCGGGTGGCCATGTCCGCTTCGGATGATGTCACTTCTGGTTTGGCCTTTCCGGTGACATCACAGCCGGTGACGTCACTTCCGGTACAGCCATTCGGATCAGACCAGCAAGCGGGCAGCATTGTCTTTGCCTCCGGGGTGCTCAGGTAAGAGAGGAGTACCTCGGGGGGGGGTGGGGGTGGCGAGGCCCGCGGGGAGGGGGCGCAGCTTGGGGGCAATGTGATTGGTACTTTGGGGGGCCAAGGCCGCGAGCCATGCAGGGTCAATTTTCAGGGTGCTGAACTTCCTTTAGGGGTGACTGGGGGTATGTCAACTGCATTGGATATGTTAGGGCCTCGGCAAGTATCTAGTCAGGCTGGGAATAAGAAGCGGGCCGGTGGTAATTCACGGCCTAGCAGGAGCCATGCAACCACACCGCGATGCACTTGTGTTACTTTCCGTGGCGCACGTGGGTCATCTGTGGGAGTGGCCCTGAGTGGGGTCTCCCCGGGTGTCACTACTAGGGCCTATGGTAAGGTCTCTAGCGTTCCGCCCAGTTTATGTCAGGGAACCGCAATAAATGCAGAGCAGGGTTCTAGCAGGCAGGTCCAGTTTGCTAATAAGGTATCTGGTGTGCACATGGTAAGGTCTCTAGTGTTCCGCCCAGTTTATGTCAGGGAACCGCAATAAATGCAGAGCAGGGTTCTAGCAGGCAGGAACAGTTTGCTAATAAGGTATCTGGTGTGCACATGGGTAGCGTGTCTGAGAGTACGGAGACTGCGTGTGGCGTAGGGCGCAGGAGTGATAGCCCAGGGGGGATTGATGCCATGTTTGATCGGCCTTCGTCCTCTCCCCGTGGTACTCCTCTCTCTCAATTTTCATTTCAGGATACTATGGAGTCTAAGAGTGCGTGTGTTGCCATGCAGCCCAGTCCAGGTGGTCATGGAGATGAGGAGCAGAGCCGTGAACAGCCATTGACTTCATCCTGTCCCCTGCCTGTGCAGTGTCCTCTGGGAACTGGTAAGGCCATTTTGTCTTCTGGGCATAGGGGTTTTAGTTCATCCTCTGATGATTCTGGGTCTGAGAGTGATAGATCACTGGGGTTGGAGGCCAAGGGTCAGAAGAGAATGTATAGGATGATGAAATGGTTAGTTGAGGAAAGAAAGGCTATGGGTCTCTCCCTCCCCCCCTGGTTTGTCCCGCATGGAGCCCCGTGTTCCGTTGCTGACACCTCCTGCACCAGCTAGCCCTGAGGCGACTACTAGACGTAAGGCGGCTATGTATGGGGACACGGATCCGTCGCCCTCATTTAGCCTTCATGAACATCTCAAATCTAAAATGGTTAGGCGGATTCAGGAAGTTAAATATGTCCACATGTTCGAACTCTTGGCTGAAGCCTATCGTCAGAAAGAAATGGCAGAGGACGGTACGGGCCCCAAGAAGTTCAAAAAGCCTGATTTGTTTGACGAATGGTGAAAATGCTTTCGGGTGTATGCTTCTTGCTATATCGCTAAATTTCCCCATCAGGCGTCGGATATCCTGAAATATCAGGATTCTATTGAACCGTTTATGAACGATATAAGGAAGGGGTGTGGCACGACTATGATGTGGCAATTCGCAGAAAGAAGGTCGGTAACCCTCTCCTGTCTTTCAGGGATGTAGACTCGCAACTATGGACGCAGCTGGGGCCTGAAAAGCAGGTCATACCTGGGCAGGTCCCCGCCGGATCTTCGGGCACTCGAGCCCCCCAGCGTTCTCGATGGAGGCCCACAGGGGTTTTCTGGCAATTCCAGGATAAACTGTGCGCTAGGGGAATGGCGTGTGTGTTCCGCCATGTTTGTAAGCACTGCGGGGGTGGCCAGTCGGCTTCCGAGTGTACCAGATCCCAAGATGCCGGTCGCTCCCAGGAGCGGCCGGGTCTCGGCCCCAAGCCTTTCGCTTCTGGAAAGGGCGGTCACCCCACTGAGGGTAGCCATAATTGAGAGATGGCTCTCTGTTTATCCTGATAGAGGGGCCGCCGATTTACTTCGCACCGGTTTCTGATGGGAATTTACTATCCCAGTCGGCTCTGCAGTCGTTGGTTCCGTAGTTCACAGGAATTTGAAATCCGTGTATCAATTCCCCACCGTTGTAAGGGAGAAGATGAGCAAAGAGATAGCTTTGGGACGCATAGCGGGCCCGTTAGGGGAAATTCCTATTCCGGGATTGGTTATTTCCCCTCTAGGGGTTGTTCCAAAGAAAGAACTGGGTAAATTTAGGCTCATTCAGCACCTTTCCTTTCCAAAGGGGCGGGCGGTTAATGATGCTTTCTCTCCCGAGCTTAGTTCAGTTCATTACCAGTCCTTCAACGACGCGCTTGCGCTGGTCCGTAGGGCGGGGGCAGGGGCCTTTCTGGCAAAACTGGATGTGGAATCTGCATTTCGGCTCCTTCCCATTCACCCCTCCTCCTTTCACCTCATGGGGTGTTGGTTTGAGGGGAAGTATTTCATAGATAAATGCTTGCCTATGGGTTGCTCCATCTCATGTGCCTATTTTGAAGCTTTCAGTAGTTTCTTGCACTGGGCCATCATGGCAGTTGCTGGTTCCGATGGCGTGGCACACTATTTGGATGACTTTTTGCTCGTAGGGTGTGCCGGGTCTAGACTCCTGCTGGCCATAATGGGAGTCCCTTTGGCTGAGGACAAAACCCAAGGTCCTTGTATGTGCCTCACTTTTCTGGGCATTGAAATCAACTCGGCAGCAATTCAGAAAAAAATTGCCCGCATGTTGGGGGCTGTAAGGTCCATGAAATTGGAAACTTACAGATCCGTAAATGACCTTCTGACCCTATTGGGCCTCCTGAATTTCGCCGGCAGGATTATTCCTATGGGAAGGATTTTCGAACCACGAGGATGGTTCCCCGTTAACAAGATTCCAATTCCCGAGAGTACTGAGCTGGGTGGCATCTAGAGTGGAAATTGGGAGGATGGTGTGAGAGCTACCTAATTGGGTTAAATGCTAACTGTCCCTGTTGGATTACCGTTTCCTCAAAAGGTAATCTCAGTGGAAGACAAAGAACAAAAGATGCGGGACAAAAAGTGCTCCATAGTTGGAGCTAACCAGATCTAAAGAAAAAAAAAAGTTCTGATTATTAAAGATTCCTATGTTAGTTTCATGAAACATGGGAGTATAATTGGATATGACAAAATTGTAAATTTAATAAATAAAAAAACACACAATCTTCTAAAACATTTGATGATATATTCTAAACTATTAGAAATAAGATATAAGATGCCGGCATCAATAAAATTAGCATTAAAAACAATTTTAAGGAATACGCATATAGCAAATGTAGAATACAGAGGATTAAACAATCCCATAAATCATAAACAATGCATGTTAGTTATATAGCAAGATGATTCTGTGGTACATGCAGCAGAGTGTCATTAAACACTAGTTGGAACAAATTCTAAAATGTCCATAAACAATTGTTGTTTCTGAAATGTTCATAAACAAATGCTGAATTATACGCTATCAGAAAAAGTATAATATCCTTTACGATAAGGCATTGATTAAAGGTATTGTCTAATGGAAAGATAAATCTGAGTACGCCTTTGGCTTTGCACAGCTTGGAAACTCACTGTTCGTGATGGTATATCTGATATCAAGGTTCTGGGGGCTACTTATCAAGCCGTCTACTTTTCTGGCTTCGCCGGCCCAATACGTCCGCCTAAGCTCGCCTACCTTCGCCGCCGCGGACCTTGAATACGTTCGCCTAAGTTATCAAATAAAGCTGTCAAAAAGCCGCGGGGCGATGAGCAGCGGACTGTGACAGTTATCGCTCATCCGATCTCGCTGCCCTTCGGCTTTTTCCCAGCTTTATTGCTAGCCTGTCACTAAGCACTCACACTAAACTACACTGTTCTACCCCCTATACCGGCGCCCCCGGAGGCCCCCGCAACTAAATAAAGTTACTAACCCCTAAACCGCCGCTCCTAGACCCCGCCGCAAGTCTTATAAATGTATTAACCCCTAAACCGCCGCTCCCGGACACCGCTGCCACCTACATTATACCTAGTAACCCCTATCCTGCCCCCCCTATACCGTCGCCCTCTATTATAAAATTATTAACCCCTATCCTGCTGATCCCGCACCTCTCCGCAACTAAATAAATAGTTTAACCCCTAAACCGCCGCTCCATGAACCCGCCGCAACCTATAATAAATTTATTAACCCCTATCCTGCCCCCCACTACGCCGCCGCCACTGTAATAAAATGATAAACCCCTAAACCTAAGTCTAACCCTAACCCTAACGCCCCCTAACTTAAATATTAATTAAATAAATCTAAATAAATTAACTCTTATTAACTAAATGAATCCTATTTAAAACTAAATACTTACCTTTAAAATAAACCCTAATATAGCTACAATATAAATAATAATTATATTCTAGCTATCTTAGGATTTATTTTTATTTTACAGGTACCTTTCAATTTATTTTAACCATGTACAATAACTATTAAATAGTTATTAACTATTTAATAGCTTACCTAGCTAAAATAAAGAGAAATGTACCTGTGAAATAAATCCTAACCTAAGTTACAATTACACCTAACACTACACTATACTTTAATAAATTATTCCTATTTAAAAATAAATACTTACCTGTAAAATAAACCCTAAGATAGCTACAATGTAATTAATAATTATATTCTAGCTATCTTAGGATTTATATTTATTTTACAGGTAACTTTGTATTTATTTTAGCTAGTTAGAATAGTTATTAAATAGTTATTAACTATTTAATAACTACCTAGCTAAAAGAAATACAAAATTACCTGTAAAATAAATCCTAACTTAAGTTACAATTAAACCTAATACTACACTATCATTAAATTAACTAAATAAACTACCTACAAAGAACTACAATGAAATACAATTACATAAACTAACTAAAGTACAAAAAATAAAAAAAGCTAAGTTACAAAAAATAAAAAATTAAGTTACAAACATGTTAAAAATATTACAACAATTTTAAGCTACTTACACCTAATCTAAGCCCCCTAATAAAATAACAAACCCCCCCAAAATAAAAAAAATCCCTACCCTATTCTAAATTACATAAATTTCAAAGCTCTTTTACCTTACCAGCCCTTAAAAGGGCCATTTGTGGGGGCATGCCCCAAAAAGTTCAGCTCTTTTGCCTGTAAAATAAAAATACAACCCCCCCCCAACATTAAAACCCACCACCCACATACCCCTAATCTAACCCAAACCCCCCTTACAAAAACCTAACACTAATCCCCTGAAGATCATCCTACCTTGAGTCGTCTTCACTCAGCCGAGCCACCGATGGAACTGAAGAGGACATCCGGAGCGGAAGAAGTTAATCCTCCAAGCGGCGCTGAAGAAATCTTCCATCCGATGAAGTCATCATCCAGGCGGCGCTGAAGAAGTCTTCGATCCGGCCGATGTCATCTTCAAAGAGGCGCTGAAGAGGTCTTCTATCCGGGCGAAGTCATCTTCCAAGCCGGGTCTTCAATCTTCCTTCCGCCGACGCGGAACCACCTTCTTCACCGACGGACTACGACGAATGACGGCTCCTTTAAGGGACGTCATCCAAGATGGCGTCCCCTCAATTCCGATTGGCTGATAGGATTCTATCAGCCAATCGGAATTAAGGTAGGAAAATCTGATTGGCTGATGGAATCAGCCAATCAGATTGAGCTCGCATTCTATTGGCTGTTCCGATCAGCCAATAGAATGCGAGCTCAATCTGATTGGCTGATTGGATCAGCCAATCGGATTGAACTTGAATCTGATTGGCTGATTCCATCAGCCAATCAGATTTTCCTACCTTAATTCCGATTGGCTGATAGAATCCTATCAGCCAATCGGAATTGAGGGGACGCCATCTTGGATGACGTCCCTTAAAGGAGCCGTCATTCGTCGTAGTCCATCGGTGAAGAAGGTGGTTCCGCGTCGGCGGAAGGAAGATTGAAGACCCGGCTTGGAAGATGACTTCGCCCGGATAGAAGACCTCTTCAGCGCCTCTTTGAAGATGACATCGGCCGGATCGAAGACTTCTTCAGCGCCGCCTGGATGATGACTTCATCGGATGGAAGATTTCTTCAGCGCCGCTTGGAGGATTAACTTCTTCCGCTCCGGATGTCCTCTTCAGTTCCATCGGTGGCTCGGCTGAGTGAAGACGACTCAAGGTAGGATGATCTTCAGGGGATTAGTGTTAGGTTTTTGTAAGGGGGGTTTGGGTTAGATTAGGGGTATGTGGGTGGTGGGTTTTAATGTTGGGGGGGGGTTGTATTTTTATTTTACAGGCAAAAGAGCTGAACTTTTTGGGGCATGCCCCCACAAATGGCCCTTTTAAGGGCTGGTAAGGTAAAAGAGCTTTGAAATTTATGTAATTTAGAATAGGGTAGGGATTTTTTTTATTTTGGGGGGGTTTGTTATTTTATTAGGGGGCTTAGATTAGGTGTAAGTAGCTTAAAATTGTTGTAATATTTTTAACATGTTTGTAACTTAATTTTTTATTTTTTGTAACTTAGCTTTTTTTATTTTTTGTACTTTAGTTAGTTTATGTAATTGTATTTCATTGTAGTTCTTTGTAGGTAGTTTATTTAGTTAATTTAATGATAGTGTAGTATTAGGTTTAATTGTAACTTAAGTTAGGATTTATTTTACAGGTAATTTTGTATTTCTTTTAGCTAGGTAGTTATTAAATAGTTAATAACTATTTAATAACTTTTCTAACTAGCTAAAATAAATACAAAGTTACCTGTAAAATAAATATAAATCCTAAGATAGCTAGAATATAATTATTAATTACATTGTAGCTATCTTAGGGTTTATTTTACAGGTAAGTATTTATTTTTAAATAGGAATAATTTATTAAAGTATAGTGTAGTGTTAGGTGTAATTGTAACTTAGGTTAGGATTTATTTCACAGGTACATTTCTCTTTATTTTAGCTAGGTAAGCTATTAAATAGTTAATAACTATTTAATAGCTATTGTACATGGTTAAAATAAATTGAAAGGTACCTGTAAAATAAAAATAAATCCTAAGATAGCTAGAATATAATTATTATTTATATTGTAGCTATATTAGGGTTTATTTTAAAGGTAAGTATTTAGTTTTAAATAGGATTCATTTAGTTAATAAGAGTTAATTTATTTAGATTTATTTAATTAATATTTAAGTTAGGGGGCGTTAGGGTTAGGTTTAGGGGTTAATCATTTTATTACAGTGGCGGCGGCGTAGTGGGGGGCAGGATAGGGGTTAATAAATTTATTATAGGTGGCGACGGTGTAGGGGGGGCAGATTAGGGGTTAATAAATGTATTATAGGTGGCGACGGTGTAGGGGGGGCAGGATAGGGGTTAATACATTTAATATAGGTTGCGGCGGGTTCAGGGAGCGGCGGGTTAGGGGTTAATACATTTATTATAGTTGCGGTGGGCTCCGGGAGCGGCGGTTTAGGGGTTAATATGTATAGAGTAGCTTGCGGTGGGCTCCGGGAGCGGCGGTTTAGGGGGTAATAACTTTATTTAGTTGCGGCGGTGTAGGGGGGGGTCAGATTAGTGGTGTTTAGACTCGGGGTACATGTTAGGGTGTTAGGTGTAGACAGCTCCCATAGAAATCAATGGGATGTCTGTCAGCAGCGAACTTGTACTTTCGCTATGGTCAGACTCCCATTGATTCCTATGGGATCCGCCGCCTCCAGGCTGGCGCTTTGAAAACCAGGTACGCTGGGCCGTAAAAGTGCCGAGCGTACCTGCTAGTTTTTTGATAGCTAGCAAAAGTAGTGAGAATGTGCCGCACTTGTGTGCGGAACATCTGGAGTGACGTAAGAATCGATCTGTGTCGGACTGAGTCCGGCGGATCGAAGCTGACGTCACAAAATTCTACTTTTGCCGGTCTCGAGCCTTTGATAACTAAGGCGTATCAGCCTCACCACAAATACGCTGCGGAATACGCAGCGTATTTGAGGTTGACGGCTTGATAACTACCCCCCCCTGTCCGGCGTCCTGAGAAGTACGATGACGTTAGAACACGTGACCTGGTCGGCTTAATGTTATAGGACTTTCAGCGATGGTAATTCCTTGTTGTAGAGAAACAGAGTATCTCCGTAATTGAAGTTTCAAGAGAACCAATTGTAGCAATGTAGCATCTGTCGAATCTTTTTAAGATAAATATCAAACAAATATTTGCCTGCATTGAGCAGACTGCCTTTTGTTCTTTGGCATCTAGAGTGGGCCTTGTCCCGAAGGTCATCGCTCCTCACTCATTCAGGGTTGGAGCGGCTACCACTGCCGTGGGTTTGGGTTGGTCTGCTGATCACATTAGATCACTGGGGAGATGGAGGTCTAAAAGATACCTGTTGTGCGTTAGGCCTTTAACTGTGTTAATGTTTGTTCCACTTGCGATGTTCCCTGTTTAACTGTTTTTTCTTTGCAGGGCTGAGAGACGGTCCATTGAGAGTGTGGATCACGGGTCACTCCTACATCCATTGGGCGGAGCTGAGAGTGATTGCGAGACCTGATGGGCGTCAGCTGGGTGTCCCTTCCTCTAGGGTCACTATTAGATGGTTGGGGTGTAGGGGTCTGACTTGGCAGGGTCTGTCTGAGTTACTGCATGGGGCATTGCATAGGTGGGAGAAACCCCACGTTATGATCATTTCCACCCGGGGGGAATGATATGGGGCTCTTACTGTGCAAGCAGCTCAGTGCTGTGATTCATTTAGCCTTTCAGGTTAGGAAGAAGCTTAATAGGGAAGTTAGGATCTTCCTAGGACAGTTAGGACGTTTTGTTGTGGAACATGGGAACATCACAACGGCTGAGAGGAGCCTCTACAGGAGGGACGGGGTGCACTTCTCTGAGAGGGGCATTGATCTGTTCCTATGTAATTTGAGGCATGCTATTTTGTAACACCTATGAGGGTGGCGGAGAGAGCTGTGCCTGTTGGGCTGTCTCTTGTGGCGGTTGGCCCGTGCCCTGGTTTGCCATCAGAGGTAGAGTGACGGCTGCCCAGGGGAGGGTAGTCTCTGCAGGTGTGCGCCTGGGGTCCCTCCCCCATTCTGAAGATGCTGAGAACTCCCTAAGCCTTCTGCATGCAGCTAAGCTCTGCTTGTGTAGGCATTCACGGGCGCGACCCATCTTCCTAGCGGGGGGTTGCTTACTCTCCTAGCTAGATTGCCGCCACCTGGTATAGGTTTGCCTTTTTGCTTCCAGCCGGTTCTCTTGTTCCATAATAAATGTGACCCATGGGTCTTTTCCCACACTCTGAACAATAACAATAATAATAATAACTTATATACAGTACTTATAACTTTTATAAATAAAGACAAAACACAGTCAGTTATATGACTGTTTTGTTATTACAACAAGCCAAGAGGATAGGGCATTTAATTACTTAAGATAATGGAGGGCAGAATAGCCCGTAACAAACATAAGAATTAAGACCCTTAGGAGTGTGCTGCTGTGAAGTGGCAACAATGTTGCATTAGTGTGGGTGGGGATTTAGCTTACCTATAAGAAGCTAGGTTACAGGCCCCAGACGCTCTTTCCAGCTCACAGCTTCCCTCCCTTTAATCTGGTAAGGCGGCAATCTTTAGGCTGGGCATCACTATGGTGTTCTCAGCAGGGGACTGAGGCAGGATGAGGGCTACACAGCTCGTTTCCTTAAGTCCAAGGACGGTAGTTTTTTGGCTCCTCGGGTAGTGGCATGCACACGCGCCTAGTCACACCTGGTCCTACTGGTTCAGAGTTCTTTCTTTTACACCCTGGTTAGGCGGTTGGCCCATGCCCTGGTTTGTCATTAGAGGTAGATTGACGGCTGCCCAGGGGAGGGTAGTCTCTGAATGCGCGCGCCTGAGGTCCCTCCCCCATTCTGAAGATGCTGAGAACTCCCTAAGCCTTCTGCGTTCAGCTAAGCTCCGCTTGTGTAGGTATTCACAGGCGCGGCCCATCTTCCAAGCAGGGGATTACTTACTCTCCTAGCTAGATTGCCGCCACCTGGTATAGGTTTGCCTTGTTGCTTCCAGACGGTTCTCTTGTTCCATAATAAACGTGACCCACGCGTCTTTTCCCACACTCTGTGTTTTGTGTTTATTTATAAAAGTTATAAGTATGTAAGTTATTATTGTTCAGTCAGTTCTATGACTGTTATGTTATTACAGCAAGCCAGGAGGATAGGGCATTTAATTACTTAAGTAAAATAAGATGATATATAGCAGATGAAGACAATTCTATGACTTTTTATTCTAGGGACCTCCATATAAATCCAAAGTAACCTGTTCTTCTCCTGTTCAGCTCACGGCTATAGTTTATTAATTCCATAGTGGTTGTGAGTATACACCAACTAAACCACAGCTGATCATCCAACAACGTTGCTCCAGGTTCAGGTGCGGTCTTGCACTGTAATCGTTATATTGAGGGAGGTACAACTAACACAGCATATTACACGCAGAAACTATAGCGTGGTGCACGCTAAACGGCTGAGCAAGCCATAGGTTCAACATTATGCAAAAAGATAAGGCAGCACTCCAGGGGTTCAAAAATATAAAACCAATACTTTTATTCTGTCATGTAAAATATCACATCAGTGCAGGAGGAAAGAGAGAAAAAAAATCTTTAAGCGTTTCGGGCAGTTCGGCACTTAAAGGGAACAAAACCCAATTTTTTTCTTTTATTATTCAGATAGAGCATGCAATTATAAGCAACTTTCTAATTTATTCCTATTATCTATTTTTCTTCGTTCTCTTGCTATCTCTATTTGAAAAAGCAGGTATGGAAGGTTAAGAGCCAGACCATTTTTGGTTCAGCACCTTGGTAGAGCTTGCTTATTGGTTTGCTACATTTAGTGATCAATCAGCAAGAGCTACCTAGGTGCTGAAATAAAAATGGGCCGGCTCTTAAGCTTACATTCTTGCTTGTTCAAATAAAAATTGCATGAGAATGAAGAAGAATTAATAATAGGAGTAAATTAGAAAGTTGCTTAAAATTGCATGTTCTATTTGAATCATGAAAGAAAAATTTAGTTTAGTATCCTTTTAATCATAGGATCTCTGTTCTCCTGCACTGATGTGATATTTTACATGATTTTATATTTTGTGAACCCCTGACCTGAAGTGCTCCCTTATCTTTTTGCATATTGTTAAACCACACTCAGCGACCAGGTAGACAGAGGGATGGATAATATTACATCCCACTCAATACAAAGAGGATCAGTAATATTTTTGCATCATATTCTATATGTTCTATTGGGCAACATATGGACGTTGGCTCTAAATTTTAAACGTAAATCAGAAGGGATAGTAGTTGGAGTCATGTGGAAACCTTCTAGAAAACAAAAAGGCTCTCCCTCTCAGGTGAATAATAACAGAAGCTGTAGCAGGTGTAAGTACACTGGGACACCCATGACGGTAGGGGCCCACATGCTGTTCACAGTATTTTTTTTGTTTTGTTTTACTGAACACTAATATGGAGTACAGTAGGTTTCAAGTTCTAAAAAATCTGTTCTGAGGTCTCACCAAGACATAGGAGGCTGCAGGGGCCATGCATCTGATCTGAGTCCTCACCTAGGCTTCTGTTTGGAATAATAAGAAATGCAGGGACATGTATCTGATGTAAGGGTCTCAGGCCATACAGCTAACATAACAGCCCTGAAGGGATGTTGCATTTAATCAGAGTTCTGACTTAGGACTCAAAAGACTATTGGCTGGTTGATTGGTTCAGCCAATCGGATTGAACTTGAATCTGATTGGCTGATTCAATCAGCCAGTCAGATTTTTCTACCTTAATTCCGATTGGCTGATAGAATCCTATCAGCCAATCGGAATTCGACGGACACCATCTTGGATGACGTCATTTAAAGGTACCTCATTCCTCGTTTAGTCTTCGTGCTGGATGGATGCTCCGCGGCGGAGGAGCGAAGAAAGAAGATTGAAGATCCTGCTCTTGAAAAAGCCTGGGCGTACTCCGGGGGAAACGCATTGAGCTTACCGGTCGAGTCTGCTGTTGGAGAAGGTGCCCTGCTATTGTATGCTGAGTTCGGGAGGAGAACATCCCCTGCCAGAATAATCGGTTAACCGTGGCGACCTGTATCAGCGGACAGAGACCCCATATGTTCACAACATAAATTGTGAAATGCTTCAAAGAACTTACTGTTTGTAAGTAGAACTTGTATTGAAGTGTTGCATCTGTCAATAAAACTGCCTTGAATTGTGTCCCTTTGCGCTGTCCCCTTTTACACAGATCGTTTTGTCTACTTGCTTGTACGACCGGTGTGAGGAGAAACACACAGGGACAGAGAACGGCGGCAGCTGGATTGATATGGAGTTAAAGAAGCAGCACTCGAAACTCACTCAGTGTGGCTACTGTTTGCATTTACATCCCCCTTTGATATTTAGGAGGCTACAGAGCAGTAAGACTGTTTTGTTCACATTATCTATTGATTTTTTAAAGCTCTGCTTACTTCTACTGCAAGTATCTATAGATTGAATTTTGTAGCTTGTCTTGGCTATTGCTAGGGATACTGAGGATTTTTTAGTTGGGGGGGAAATCTTTTCCCATTGTGAGTCAGTTAGTGATATGTTTAGTTTGTTTTCCCATTTCTTTCATGTAATTGGCAAGAGTCCATGAGCTAGTGACGTATGGGATATACAATCCTACAAGGAGGGGCAAAGTTTCCCAAACCTCAAAATGCCTATAAATACACCCCTCACCACACCTACAATTCAGTTTTACAAACTTTGCCTCCTATGGAGGTGGTGAAGTAAGTTTGTGCTAAGATTTCTAAGATGACATGCACTTCTCAGCATTTTTGAAGCCTGATTCCTCTCAGAGTACAGCAAATGTCAGAGGGACGTGGAGAGTATCACCTATTGAATGCAATGATTTTTCTAACAGGGGTCTTTTTCATAGGTTCTCTGTTATCGGTCGTAGAGATTCATCTCCTACCTCCCTTTTCAGATTGACGATATACTCTCATATTCCATTACTGATAACTGTTTCAGTACTGGTTTGGCTATCTGCTATATGTGGATGGGTGTCTTTGGGTAAGTATGTTTTTATTACTTAAGACACCTCAGCTATGGTTTTGGCACTTTATGCATTTATATAAAGTTCTAAATATATGTATTGTACTTATATTTGCCATGAGTCAGGTTCATGTCTTTCCTTTTGCAGATTGTCAGTTTCATATTTGGGGAAAATTAATATTAAGAAATATTTTTTTCTTACCTGGGGTTTAGTCTTTTTTTCAATTGACTACTTTGTTTCAAATTGCGGGATGACTTAGGCTCGCGGGTGCGCCAAATGCTACACTTTATTGCATCATTCTTGGAGCGAGAATTTTTTGGCGCGAAAGGCACGTTCGTTGACGCAAGTTCGGCATTTCCGGCGTCGTAATTGACGCAGAGGTTTCACAGAGGGTTGCATCATTAGTGACGCAAGTGTGTCATTTCCGGACATGGTTGGCGCCAAAATTTTTTTAAGTCTATCAAGGGGTCATGAGCTCAAGCTAAAGGGTAGTAGATTCAGGAGTAATTTGAGGAAGCACTTCTTTACAGAAAGAGTGATTGATTTATGGAATAAACTTCCTCAAGAGGTAGTAGCAACAAACACTGTGGGGGACTTTAAAAATGCATGGGACAAGCATAGGGCTATCCTACGAACTAGATAAGTTTATACTGTTAGGTAAGGTGGGGCAGACTTGCTGGGCCTATGGCTCTTATCTGCCGTCAATATCTATGTTTCTATGTTTCTAAGTTACGTTGTGTGTCATACTTGCCGCCAAACTTTTTTCATTATTTATTTGCCCAATTGCTGTTTGCCTCTTGCCTTTTTCTATGTCAGAGGGCTGTGCTATTTGCATTTTTTCCCATTCCTGAAACTGTCATATAAGGAAATTGATAATTTTGCTTTATATGTTGTTTTTTCTTTTACATTCTGCAAGATGTCTCAATCTGATCCTGCCTCAGAAGTATCTGTTGGAACTTTGCTGCCATCGGTTCTACCAAAGCTAAGTGCATTTGTTGTAAAATTGTGGAGATTATATCTCCTAATGTCATTTGTATTAGTTGCCATGATAAACTTTTACATGCAGATAGTGTATCCATCAGTAATAGTACATTGCCGGTTGCAGTTCCTTCAATTCTAATGTACATGATATACCTGTGAATTTTAAAGAATTTGTTACTGATTCTATTCAGAAGGATTTGTCTGCATTTCCGCCTTCTAATAAGCGTAAGAGGTCCTTTAAAACTTCTCATAAAGTTGATGAAATTTCAAATGACCGACAACATAATGAATTATCCACCTCTGATGAGGATCTATCTGATTCAGAAGATCCTTCCTCAGATATTGACACTGACAAATCTACTTATTTATTTAAAATGGAGTATATGCGTTCTTTGTTAAAAGAAGTGTTAATTACTTTGGATATTGAGGAAGCTAGTCCTCTTGATATTAAAACCAGTAAACGTTTAAATTCTGTTTTTAAACCTCCTGTGGTTACTCCAGAGGTTTTTTTCCTATTCCGGATGCTATTTCTGATATGATTTCTAAGGAATGGAATAAGCCGGGTACTCCTTTTAATCCTTCTGCAAGGTTTAAAAAATTGTATCCTTTACCAGCAATTTCAATAGAGTTTTGGGAAAAGGTCCCCAAAGTTGATGGAGCTATTTCTACTCTTGCTAAACGAACCACTATTCCTATGGAAGATAGTACTTCCTTTAAAGATTCTTTAGATAGGAAGCTTGAATCTTATCTAAGGAAAGCCTATTTATATATATATATATATATATATTCATCTTCTTAGGCCTGCAATTTCTTTGGCTGATGTTGCAGCTGCTTCAACTTTTTGGTTGGAGAATTTACCGCAACAAGAATTGGATTCTGACTTATATAGCATTGTTCGTTTACTACAACATGCTAATCATTTTATTTGTGATGCAATTTTTGATATTATCAAAATTGATGTTAGATCCATGTCTTTAGCTATTTTGGCTAGAAGAGCTTTGTGGCTTAAATCTTGGAATGCTGATATGACATTTAAGTCTAGATTACTATCTCTTTCTTTCCAAGGTAATAATTTATTTGGTTCTCAGTTGGATTCTATTATTTCAACTGTTACTGGGGGGAAGGGAGTTTTTTTGCCTCAGGATAAAAAACCTAGGGGGAAATCTAAGGCTTCTAATCGTTTTGGTTCCTTTCATCAAAATAAGGAACAAAAACTTAATTCTTCCCCCAAGGAAACTGTTTCCAATTGGAAGCCTTCCTCAAATTGGAATAAATCCAAGCCTTTTAAGAAACCAAAGTCAGCCCCTAAGTCCGCATGAAGGTGTTGCCCTCATTCCAGCTCAGCTGGTAGGGGGCAGATTAAGGTTTTTCAAGGATGTTTGGGCAAATTCTGTCCAAAATCAATAGATTCAGAGCATTGTCTCTCAGGGGTACCGAATAGGATTCAGAGTAAGACCTCCTGTGAGAAGATTTTTTCTCTCACGCATCCCAGTAAATACAGTAAAAGCTCAGGCTTTCCTGAAGTGTGTTTCAGACCTGGAGGTTTCAGGGTTAATCATGCCGGTTCCTTTTCAGGAACAAGGTCTGGGGTTTTATTCAAATCTATTCATTGTCCCAAAGAAAGAAAATTAATTCAGACCACCAGTTCTGGATCTGAAAATTTTGAATCGTTATGTAAGAGTACCAACTTTCAAGATGGTGACTATAAGGACTATTCTGCCTTTTGTTCAGCAAGGACATTATATGTGTACAATAGACTTGAAGGATGCATACCTTCATATTACGATTCATCCAGAACATTATCAGTTCCTGAGATTCTCTTTTCTAGACAAGCATTACCAATTTGTTGCTCTTCCATTTGACCTAGCAACAGCTCCAAGAATCTTTTCAAAGGTTCTGGGTGCCCTGCTCTCTGTAATCAGAGAACAGGGTATTGCGGTGTTTCCTTATTTGGACGATATCTTGGTACTAGCTCAGTCTTTACGTTCTGCAGAATCTCACACAAATCAACTAGTGTTGTTTCTTCGAAAACATGGTTGGAGGATCAATTTACCAAAAAGTTTCTTGATTACTCAGACAAGGGTCACCTTTTTAGGTTTCCAGATAGATTCAGTGTCCATGACTCTGTCTCTAACAGACAAGAGACGTTTGAGACTGAAGGTGCCGACATGCTGCAACCAATTTCAGTCATTTCCTTCAGTGGCTATGTGCATGGAAGTTTTAGGCCTCATGACTGCAGCATCGGACGCGATTCCTTTTGCTCGTTTTCACATGAGTTTCTCTGACTCAGTAATTAATACTATGTTACAAGCTTGTAAATCTGTCTTTAGGAAGATTTATTATCAAGTTTGGAAGACTTACATTTCATGGTGTTCTTCTCATAAATTCTCTTGGCATTCTTTTAGAATTCCTAGAATTTTACAGTTTCTTCAGGATGGTTTGGATAAAGGTTTGTCTGCAAGTACTTTGAAGGGACAAATCTCTGCTCTTTCTGTTTTATTTCACAGAAAGATTGCTACTCTTCCTGATATTCACTGTTTTGTACAGGCTTTAGTTCGTATTAAGCCTGTCATTAAATCAATTTCTCATCCTTGGAGTCTTAATTTGGTTTTGAGGGAGTTACAGGCTCCTCCATTTGAGCCTATGCACTCTTTGGACATTAAACTCCTTTCTTGGAAAGTGTTGTTCTTTTTGGCCATCTCTTCTGCTAGAAGAGTTTCTAAGCTTTCTGCTCTTTCTTGTGAATCTCCTTTTCTGATTTTACATCCGGATAAGGCAGTTTTGCGGACTTCATTTAAGTTCTTACCTAAGGTTGTGAATTCTAACAACATTAGTAGAGAAATTGTTGTCCCTTCCTTGTGTCCTAATCCTAAGAATTCTTTGGAAAAATCCTTACATCCTTTGGATGTGGTGAGAGCTTTGAAATATTATGTTGAAGCTACTAAAGATTTCAGAAAGACTTCTAGTCTATTTGTTATATTCTCTGGTTCTAGGAAAGGTCAGAAGGCTTCTGATATTTCCTTGGATTCTTGGTTAAAGCTTTTGATTGTTCAAGCTTATTTACAGTCGGGTCAGGCCCCGCCTCAGAGAATTACAGCTCATTCTACTAGATCAGTCTCCACTTTGTGGGCTTTTAAGAATGAAGCTTCAGTTGATCAGATTTGCAAAGCAGCAACTTGGTCCTCTTTGCATAAATTTACTAAATTCTACAGTTTTGATGTATTTGCTTCTTCAGAAGCAGTCTTTGGTAGAAAGGTTCTTCAGGCAGCTGTTTCAGTTTGATTCTTCTGCTGATGTTTTAAGTTTCTCTTTTCTTCATGAGAATAACTTATATTTTGGGTTGTGGATACATTTTTCAGCATATGGCTGTTGTTTATTGTTATCCCTCCCTCTCTAGTGACTCTTGCGTGGAGTTCCACATCTTGGGTATTTGATATCCCATACATCACTAGCTCATGGACTCTTGAGCTCCTTTTGTAAGGAGACATAATTATTTTTGTAGAGATCCGCTATGGTGGGTGAGATGTAAACTCCTAGGTAGTGTATACTATTTCTTGCCAATTACATGAAAAAAACATAATTTATGTAAGAACTTACCTGATAAATTAATTTCTTTCATATTGGCAAGAGTCCATGAGGACCACCCTTTTTTATGGTGGTTATGATTTTTTTGTATAAAGCACAATTATTTCCAGATTCCTTTGTTGATGCTTTTTACTCCTTTCTTTATCACCCCACTACTTGCCTATTCGTTAAACTGAATTGTGGGTGTGGTGAGGGGTGTATTTGTAGGCATTTTGAGGTTTGGGAAACTTTGCCCCTCCTGGTAGGATTGTATGTCCCATACGTTACTAGCTCATGGACTCTTGCCAATATGAAAGAAATTAATTTATCAGGTAAGTTCTTACATAAATTATGTTTTTGCTATGTAAGCTGGCTTTCTATTTGGGAATGAATCTTTCAACATTTTGTAGATTATTAAAATGTGTGATCGCACTATGACTGGTTTAGAGCAAAGCTTCTTAAAAGTTGTGAAGGGTCTTGTGAAATCCGGTCTATGAGGATTAGATAGTATAGCTTTACAGGCTTTAAAGTAATCAAACCATCTGTGGAATGGGATGACATATAGTGGCCTTTCTATCAAGCTGTCAACCTAAAATACGCCGGAATTCCGCATCGTAATTGTTGCGAGATTGAAACGACCTAGTTATCAAAACCTCAAGACCGGCAAAAGTTGAAATTTGTGACGTAACATACGATCCGCCGGTCTCAATGCGACGCAGATCGATGCTTACGTCATTACAGATGTTCCGAATACACAATCGGCTCTATCTGACACTTTTTCCAATGTCGGGGAGCGGCGGGATAGGAGTTAAACATTTTAGTATAGTGGCGGCGTTTAGTGACAGGGTATAAATAAAGTTGAGAAAATGCCGAATAGACGTGAGATCGATGACTGCTAGTTAACAACAGTCTGATGCTCATCACCGCGTACTTGGTGCGCGTCTTTTTGCCAGCTTTTTTAATAAATAAGGAGAGCATATTGAGATATGCGGCCGCAATGTTAGGCGAGCGTATTGATGCTGGCGAATGCAACATAGTTGACAGCTTGATATATATCTCCCATAGTATGAGAGATTTCTGTTTGTGTTCTGAAACTGCCATTAGCTATAAGAAGGTGACTTGGGATGCTAGATGGTTTGTTGTTATATTGAGGTAACGGGCAATGCCTAGGTTGTGCAAACAGTGAGTTATTAAAAAGCGGAGTCATAGGTGATATAGGACTAGATATGGCTTTATTCGTCTGTATTGTTCTGTCCCAGATTTTAAGGGTGTTAATTATAAAGTAATTAGTCAGTTTGGCCCAAGGTCTATACTTTTCCGGAGACCAGCAGCGTTCGCCTAAGTTCGCGTCTGCTATGTAATTTTCTAATTGAACCCAGGGTTTGGAGGAGAGGGACAGGTTCCACGCTACAACTTGGGCTAGATGTGCTGCTTTATAGTAATTTGTTAGATTGGGGACTCCCAGTCCTCCATTTTCTCTATCTAATTGCATCGTGTCTCTAGCTATTCTTGTTTGCTGTCGGGACCAAATTAATGATTCAAATTGTTTTTGTTGATGCAATAGGTACTGTGTTGGTAAATCTATTGGAAGCACTTGAAATAAATATAAGTATTTTGGTATGAGGGTCATTTTAATGGCATTAATTCGTCCCATCCATGATAGGTGTCCCTGTTTGTTCCATGCATCTAGTTGTATTTGGGAGTCCTTTTGTAAGGAGACATAATTATTTTTGTAGAGATCCGCTATGGTGGGTGAGATGTGAACTCCTAGGTAGTGTATACTATTTCTTGCTTGGAATGAGGTGTGGGAGGCTAAGTACTGTAAGTCTTCTAAAGATAAATTTATAGGGAGCAACACTGATTTGTCCATGTTTATGGAAAAGTTAGATATTTGCTTGTAACTTTCAAGTATATTGAGTAGTTGGGGAATGGATTGCATTGGGTCTCGAATGGTAAGTATTATATCGTCCGCGTAGAGTAGGCATTTTTGTTGTATAGGTCCAGAGTCTAGTCCTAATATATCCTGGGCTTGTCTAATTTTGTCCGCTAAGATTTCAACTGTAAGGGCGAACAGGAGAGGGGACAGGGGGCAGCCCTGTCATGTGCCGTTTCTTATCTCTATTGTATGGGAAAACGCTCCATTAGAGCATATTTTGGCTGTCCGGATTCTATATAGAGCACGAATACGCTGCAGGAAGAAGATAGTGAAGCCGATCCTCGACAGGATTGACCACATGAAATCCCAGTCCACCCTGTCAAAGGCCTTCTCCGCAACTGTCAACAGTAGGATGAGGGGAATGCCTTCTGTTGATACTGTTGTTAGAGTCTGTAACACTCTTATGGTGTTGTCTTTTGCCTCTCTTCCTGGAATAAAGACGACCTAGTCGGTGTGTATCAGTGATGGTAGTATCTTATTAATGTGCAGGGCCAGTAGCTTGCCGTAGATTTTAGTGTCTACATTGATAAGTGTTATAGGTGGGTAGTTTGGTATCAGATCTGGTGTTTTACCGGGCTTTGGGATTACGGTTATGTTAACTTCTAAAAATGTTTGGGTGAAATGGGACTGGCAGTCTATGGAGTGGAACAACTCAAGCAAGTGGGGGGCTAAGGATTGTCGTAATAGGTTGTAAAATTTGGATGAGAATCCGTCTGGTCTAGGGGCTTTGTTAATTGGTAAGTCTTTAATAATCTTGTGAAGCTCCTGGAGGGTAAAAGGTGCAACCAGTTTGGAACAGTCTTCTGCTGATAGGGTTGGGAGGTGTAGGTATGTCAGGAATCTTTGCATTAGTTGCTCTTTAGTCTCTGTCGGAAGTGTTTGGAACTTGTATAGGGTGTTATAGTAGTCTGCAAATGCGTTTGTAATATCTGTGTTGTGAGTAAACACTTTTCCCCCTTGACCTGTTATGCGCCTAATGAATGTTTTATATTTTCTTTTTTTTAAGGATCTAGCCATCAATCTCCCTGCTTTATTGCTCTCTACAAAAGACTTCTCCTTTGATGTGAGGGCCCTAAGGTGTGCCTTTGTTATGAGATATTTATTTAGTTCCTCCCTAGCTCGGTGTAGCTCCGCAGTGAATTGTTGCGATTTTGGGTTTTGCTTGTGTGCAGCCTCTGAGTTTGATACTGTGGTTGTCAATGTTATGTATTCTGCTGCTTTCAATTTACGCTGTTTATGCGTGTACTGCATAAGTAAGCCTCTGGTGTAACACTTGTATGCCTTCCAGTTATTAATGGGTGAGGTGTCGCTAGAGATGGTAATGTGGTGAGTAGTTGAGGGTCCGAGAAAATGTAGTCAATCATTTTCCAGTTCTATTGGTTTTTCGGTTTGGCGGACCAAGTGATTGAGCTTAGTACCATGCTATGGTCTGACCAGGCTGTATGTTTTATTTTGGAAACTATCGGGTAGGGTAAAGTGCTCTGATCACATAGAACAGAGCTTTCCAAACTTTTCATGTTGGTGGCACACTTTTTAGACCTACATCATTTTACGACACAGTAATTCAGTTGTACTAGCAAACAGGAGGTTAAATTAACTTGTTTTAAGAGATACGAATGTATACTTAAATTAAATAATAACTAAATGTATTTTCAAGTAACAGTAAGTATGTGCAAGAATTAAAAAAAAAGTTTAATAACACCAATAGCTACTTACTATTTTAATGGGATGTATGAGGTTGATGGGATGAACATAGTTTCTGAATATTTGGTGGAATATTAGATAAAGACACTCGCATTTCATCATCAAGCATTTTTAAGCTTTCACTTCCTATATATCAAGAGCAGGAGCAGCAATGCACTACTGGGAGCTAGATGCAAAAAAAAAACAACTTTGACTTCTGACTTCAGCTCAGTGTTTACGCTGCTGCCCTCAGAGCTCTGCGAGTTTGATTGACTACTGCCCGCGCTGCAAACACACTGCTGTCCCACTCACTGACTACACGTGCAGATTGAGGAGACTACATGTGCAGTCAGGAGCCAACGTGCCCCCAATGGGAATAGTTTCAGTTCCCGTTAAGCTGCGCCAATAGATTAAGATGATCTGTGACCCACTAGGTATCAATCGCATGTCAACCACGTGATATGCGTAGCAGGCAGGTGGAAAGTCGGAAACCAAATTTTTTTTTAAAAAAGAATTTAAAAAAAAAATTTGTGCTGAAGCAGGGACACACCTACACACTGCCGCCGACACACTAATGTGTCACGACACACAGTTTGGAAATCACTGACATAGAATGTAATCAATTCTAGTGTAAGATCTCTGAGGTTTAGAAAAAAAGGTGTAATCTTTAGTATTGGTGTGTGTTTTACATCAAGTGTCAAACAGAGGTAATGGTTTGAAGTGCTTGCCAGTTAGCCTTTATTTGTCTCTTACTAAGATAAGATTTTTTTCTGTGGAGGTGTCTAATAGTGGGCAAATTGGGAAATTAAAATCTCCTCCTATTATTGGGCCCTTGACTATGTCTATAATTTGGTTGATTGCTCTTCTGAAAAAGAGAGGGGGAGGGGGAGTTGGTGCATATATTTTAGCTAGTGTAATGGGTTTACCATAGATCAACCCAACTGGTATTAGGATCCTACCCTCAGGATCTGAAAACTTTTGTAGAAGTTCAAATGGTATGTTTTTTTTTATGGAGATACTGACCCCGTTTTTTTTGTCTGGACCAGAACTCAAGAAGTGTTGGTTGTAATAGTATGTGGATAGCGTGGGCTCTTTATTTTTCCTGAAATGAGTCTCCTGTAGCATAATTATATCTATTTTTTTCTTATGAAAGTCGTGATATGCTATTGAATGTTTCTTTTGTGTGAGAAATCCTTTAACATTTTGGGTGGCTATGAGAATTTGACTGTCTCGATGAATATTGGACATTTGTCTAGAGTGTTGTTTCATATCTATAGGATTTACCTTACTTTTTGCAAAAATGATGTAAGTTGGTTGGGATTATCGTGTTGCGAGTATCTATAGTGATTGTTCGTGTTGATTGGTGTGAAGTATCACCTGGGTAGTAGATCTGCTGCTTGTCAGTACAATAAATTAAAAATTTTAATTTTGATAAAGTAACTAGGAAAAATTCCTAAGAAAAAAGGGGGGGATTTTTTGTTTTTTTAAAGAAAAAGGTGTAAAGGTTTTAACTGGGGTGTTGCCACAACGTGGCAGGAACGCGCCCCCAGAGGCGGATTGGAGGATGGTAATGGCCTAACATCTACATTTTCTTGGAAGGGTTAAAGTTACAAGGTCCTCTCCACTAAGGAGATTCGGCCTTGATGTGTGCCATGTGGAGATGTTTAGATTAAAAGAAAACATTTTGGACAGTACATATAAATGCTAGACAGTAAGTAAATAGCATATAACAAATTGCAATAAGCAAAACAACAGTAACAAACAGTTTCATTTGGTTTTAAACTCACAGATCCGAAGTGTCCCGGTGTGTTACCATACAATGGCCAGTAAATGAAAGTTCTAATAAGGTTTTTATCTTTTCAGGTGAGGTCTCTTGAGGTGGGTGTCTTTGTGCTGGTCATTCTAGTGGGTGACTTCCCAGCAACTTCAGACCAGGACCTCCTTTGCAATCCAGGTTGCTGGGCAGTGAAGGGTTTTTTGGGAGCAGGTTGTGGAGGAGGGTCTTCTGGTGGTTGGATTTCTAGTTGCTTGCAGAAGGCCGCAGCGCCTGCTGGTTCTTGAGAAGTACAGTATATCTTCTGCCGTTCTTGTTAACCTGTAGAGAGACGGGGAAGCCCTTTCTGTAGGGGATTTTTGTGATCGCAGATGTGTTGTCAACTGTCAAGCTGGCAAAGACTTTTCTTAGTTGCAGGGTCTTGATAGACAAGTCCTGGAAGATTTGTATTCGTGCTCCTAAGTAGGAGATGTTGGGTTGAGTCCTTGAGAAGTTGTATATTTTTTCTCTGTAGTTCAGAAATTGAACAATGATGTCTCGAGGTGGTTGGTTGTCCCCTGGCTTTGGGCGAAGTGCCCTATGTACTCTTTCTAGCTGGATCTCTTCAATGACCACTGAGCAGGCTATTGCTAGTGACTGAAACAGATTCTGAAGGTGCTCATGTATATCTTCTCCCGAGACCTACTCTGGTATTCCCCTGAACTGGAGATTGTTTCTTCTTGTACGATTTTCAATGTCGTCTAGTTTGTTCTCTAGATCTGTGATTTGTGTTTGCTGATTTTCTATACCCTTAAACATTTCAGTCATGTCCTTGACAAGTTCAGCTCGGTTGTCTTCAAGTGCTTCGACTCTGAACCCTAGCTCGTTTATTTCCCTCTTCAGGTCCATACATTCCTCCTTGATGCATGTTTTGACCTGGTTGATTAAAGTTTCCATAGCTTTCAGAGTGATCGGGCCGTCTTCTGGGTTCTTTGAGTCAAGCGGTGAAGCTTGTTGTGGGATATCTTGTAGTTCTGCCAGGATCTCTTCCTCACTGTCTACTCTTGTTTCTTCTGTGATCTTCTTTCACCATTTTGGCTGTTGCTGGCTTGGTTAAGTAGGGAGGTGAGATTTAAGGGCACCGCGTTTATGCAGATGTAATATGTGTACCTCTCACCACTCAGTGTGCCTATTCTCAGCTGGTGGTTTTAATATTTTGCTTGTCTGTGCACAGTGTTCTACTAGCTGTCGCTTTTTGTTGTGGTACTCTGTCTAGGCTAAGTACTGTAGAGAGGATTAGACCTGGATTATTAGATGGTGCTCATTTAAGCATTTGCCACTCAGAGTTGGTTAATTGTGGTGAGCTACTTGTTGGATCAGTGTAAAATCTGATTACCCCTTCTAGCAACTGAGGTACAAGCTATAATTAAGGTGCGACATGTTTGTTTGCAATATGATGGGCCCCAACTGCAAGTAAAGCCTCCTGTGTCCTTATATTTAGTACTCTGCCTCTGCAGCTATGCGTAGCAGGTTTAAAGCATACCTCTACACTTTTTCGTTATGTGGTCAGGAGGCGCTTAAGGCTTCAGCTTGTCACTCGCCCGGTACTATTAATGGAGTCTGCCTGCGGCCTAGATATCCCACCAGTGGCACTCCTCTTCTATCCTCCGACGCTCTGTTTTTTGGCATGAAGAAGCTGGCTAGTCGCTTGGTTAACTGGCGATGTTATTATATGCCTGTTCGACTGGTTTTGATGTCTGGAAATAGGTTTCCGCCGTGTTTGTGAACGGAGCCTCAGGGTCGTGCGGCCATCACAGATGGCTGCACGCTCCACCCCTAACCAATAAGTTTTATGTATGAGAGGACCAAAAATGCTTCTTGCACCAGATACCATTACAGGGAGTGCAGAATTATTAGGCAAATTAGTATTTTGACCACATCATCCTCTTTATGCATGTTGTCTTACTCCAAGCTGTATAGGCTCGAAAGCCTACTACCAATTAAGCATATTAGGTGATGTGCATCTCTGTAATGAGAAGGGGTGTGGTCTAATGACATCAACACCCTATATCAGGTGTGCATAATTATTAGGCAACTTCCTTTCCTTTCCCAAGACACACAAGCTGAAACGTCAAGACTGGGCCAAGAAATATCTCAAGATTGATTTTTCTAAGGTTTTATGGACTGATGAAATGAGAGTGAGTCTTGATGGGCCAGATGGATGGGCCCGTGGCTGGATTGGTAAAGGGCAGAGAGCTCCAGTCCGACTCAGACGCCAGCAAGGTGGAGGTGGAGTACTGGTTTGGGCTGGTATCATCAAAGATGAGCTTGTGGGGCCTTTTCGGGTTGAGGATGGAGTCAAGCTCAACTCCCAGTCCTACTGCAAGTTTCTGGAAGACACCTTCTTCAAGCAGTGGTACAGGAAGAAGTCTGCATCCTTCAAGAAAAACATGATTTTCATGCAGGACAATGCTCCATCACACGCGTCCAAGTACTCCACAGCGTGGCTGGCAAGAAAGGGTATAAAAGAAGAAAATCTGATGACATGGCCTCCTTGTTCACCTGATCTGAACCCCATTGAGAACCTGTGGTCCATCATCAAATGTGAGATTTACAAGGAGGGAAAACAGTACACCTCTCTGAACAGTGTCTGGGAGGCTGTGGTTGCTGCTGCACGCAATGTTGATGGTGAACAGATCAAAACACTGACAGAATCCAAGGATGGCAGGCTTTTGAGTGTCCTTGCAAAGAAAGGTGGCTATATTGGTCACTGATTTGTTTTTGTTTTGTTTTTGAATGTCAGAAATGTATATTTGTGAATGTTGAGATGTTATATTGGTTTCACTGGTAAAAATAAATAATTGAAATGGGTATATATTTGTTTTTTGTTAAGTTGCCTAATAATTATGCACAGTAATAGTCACCTGCACACACAGATATCCCCCTAAAATAGCTATAACTAAAAACAAACTAAAAACTACTTCCAAAACTATTCAGCTTTGATATTAATGAGTTTTTTGGGTTCATTGAGAACATGGTTGTTGTTCAATAATAAAATGAATCCTCAAAAATACAACTTGCCTAATAATTCTGCACTCCCTGTAATCCTCAGTTACACCTCTGCGCTCGCCTTTTTAACTCCAGTTTAGGATCTTCTGCAATAAAGTCTAAAATAGGTTCTTTGAGCTTCCTATTTATCTACTTCAGTCTGGGCCCTCTCTATTCCACATATGGAAGCTGCATAGGTCACCCATAATCTTTTTCCTCCTTAGGTATCTTGTGACATCTCTCCCAATTATAAAACTTGCTAGGGTCCTTGATAACATGCCTTCTACCTTAGTCTCTATCAGCTGCATGATTTTCAGTTCTACATTCTCTTCCCTTATATATATGCTCTGGTAATGAGGTTTGCTGGTATAAACATCCTGAGGCAACGATTTTGTTCCTTCCTTACTGTGTGGTTTTTGCACTGTCCCTTTTCAGATTCACTGCTTTCATATACTTACTTTATACCAGTGTTCCTCAACTCCAATACTCAGGACTCTTAACAGGCCAGAGTTTCATTATATCTTATCTAGAGCACAGGTGAAATAATAATCTAAAGGGTGAGAGCAGGCTAGTAACCATGGTTACTAATCAGCTGAATATTTCACTTGTCCTCTAGTTAAGATATAATGAATATCTGGCAGTTGAGAAACACTGCTTTATACTATCACAGCAGTTACTTGAGAATAATAAAATTCAAGCCGCACAACAATGTTACAGTTCCATAATAATAGCAGCAGCTATAAGGGAGACACTACAACATACTATATCATAATAGTAACTTTACTCTGTGGTTGTCACAACTATGTGCAAAAGGCCAAATGCTACCTCACACCATTAGTCATAACCAGGAGGGAAAAGTTTCACTATGGTTTACAAGTCAGACCGAAAAAATTACTGATCCAAAGAGAAAAAAGTTATTAGTGCAGTCAATGGTAAATATGGGAAATTTTAATCAGTTACTTGAAATTCTTGCTAGCTTGCAACAGACAATTGGAAATTTCCAGCCCTGGTGATAAAGCTTTGTAAATGCCTTAAATTAGCTTTTGTAAGAAGCCTACAACTCAATGCAGACAATCATAAATAAATTACCTCACTTATTTGAATAGATAATAATGCCCAGATCTCATTCCCATGAGGTATATGGTGCTAATTTAATTGTTGCCTGAGAGTAACTTGTAAGAGTTGGCCAACTATAGCCCAAAGGCCAAATCAGACCCTCTGGGGATTTTTATGCAGCCCTCAACACAACTGAACAGAAAACAGACATCAGTAATTTGTTAATGAAAAAACAGTTCTGCACTTCTCATTAGGTAATTAAAGATAGATAATCCCTTTATTACCCATTCCCCAGTTTTGTATAACACTGTTTAAACTCTGCAAAGGTGTTAAACACAGAAAATATCCCTTTGGAACTGCAGAGAGCTGCTGGTCTCAAGCCGAATCGGCCAGTGACCCAGTCAGAAGCGGCAGTCACACTATCCAGCTGTACAACTACCCTGTGACCTGGCTGGTTCTTTAAAGGGACAATAAAAACCTTGTAATTACAAGACATTTCTGTTGTGTTGCTATAGAATAACATATCAGCCAATTCTTAATGTTTTTAAAATAAGTTAACATCCTTTTTACTGCAATAGTTTTTCAATAACCAAACTTCACCTATCATTCGCCTTATTTGGAGGAGCCAATCTGGGCTGTAGTCTACAGACAACAAGGCTAACCACAGGCATACAGTTATTAAAGTTCTCTGTCTTGCAGTTGTTATCAGTTAAAGTAAATTAATGGAATATGTCACGGATACCAGACAGCTAAGGCTACCCCCCCCACCCCCCTACAACCTCACCCCTGTTGTTTCTCAGTGGTTTCAGGCTCCTCAGAGCAACCACAATCCCTGGAAGCTTTGGTTTGCTTGTCTTGTGAAAAGCTGGTGTATGACTAGGAAAACCCTCCTAGGCTGGCCGGACCCCTGGAACTCCCGGTCAGCCGCCTCACCACGGACACCCGCCTAACCCCTCTCAGGCTGCCCGGGCTCCTGGAACTCCCGGTCGGCCACAGGACAGCAGGACACCCGCTAATTTTACCCCTGGTCATTCCAGCAACCATGTTACCCCAGAGCTCCGCTCTTTTGGGGATTAGTAGCCCCTAGGGAGGACAAGAGGTGGGGGAATTACCAGAGGGGAGCTGCTTTGGGAACACTTCCACTTAATGATGCTGCCATTTCCCTCTGCAGCTCTATGCTACGTTTGTGTAACCTCTCTTGGCTCCTGAAGAACCTCTCTTGGCTCCTGAAGAACCTCTCTTGGCTCCTGTGAAACCTCTCTTGGCCTCTTTGTCTGCTCTCGGAGCTTGTTATGAGTCTCCTCTGGAGTGCAATGTATTCCTCACCCAGGGGAGAATACAATGCATCCACAGGCTCTTGAGCAGCAGGGCTTCTAGTTGCTTAAGGTGCAGGTTCAGCTGCATCTGCTGGTTCTTGTGGGACATTTTCAGCTGCATCTGCTGGTTCTTGTGGGACATTTTCAGCTGCATCAGCTGGTGCTCGTGGGACATTTTCAGCTGCATCTGCTGGTGCTTTTGGGACATTTTCAGCTGCATCTGCTGGTGCTTGTGGGACATTTTCAGCTGCATCTGCTGGTGCTTGTGGGACATTTTCAGCTGCATCTGCTGGTGCTTGAATACTTTCAGCTAAATTTTCATCTGCAGATGGTGGAGCTCTCCCAAGTGACGAGGATGGTGGAGCTCTCCCAAGTGACGAGGATGGTGGAGCTCTCCCAAGTGACGAGGATGGTGGAGCTCTCCCAAGTGACGAGGATGGTGGAGCTCTCCCAAGTGATGAGGATGGTGGAGCTCTCCCAAGTGATGAGGATGGTGGAGCTCTCCCAAGTGATGAGGATGGTGGAGCTCTCAGGGTGGATTTATAGTCCCACTGATGACCAGTGTGTGACCACTCAGCCTGTCCAGTTGCACTTCTTGTGACATAGTCTGTGTGTAAAAGCCATGACTGCCCTGAGATTGTGTTGGGGGGGGGTAAATAAAGAAGAATATTCCTCTGGCCAGGAATCTTGCTAGGGGTCATATGTCAATGGTGGTAGCATCGCTTCCGGGTCCTCAACTGAAGCCATCCAACCCTGCTCATGCCTGGGAGCATACTGTTCATGTGGTTGCCTGAAGACTGGTGGTGGGGGCTGCATTCCTGTGACTGGTGGTGGTGGTGAAGGTGGCGGCATGCCTGTGACTGGTGGTGGTGGTGGAGGTGGCGGCATGCCTGTTTGCATCCTCATGACAGGAGGTTCTGTGGGGGAGTCAAATGATGAGAGGGATTAGTACAGTCATATATATGTCCATGTGGGTATACAAAGTACATTGATACATGCTAGGGCCTATACTGATTCTCATGTCAAACTCTATAACATGCATGTGCACATTGTGATTTGTGATATGAGGGATTTTAATATGCGCAGTATACAGGTATGTGTTTCATACAATAGTTATGTGTACATGTCAATGATGGAAAAAATGTGTTCATTAAGTGACACTATGGTCACACAATTTACTTTAGCCTGATGTAGACACAGAACCTGCTTTCTTGAGCTAAAAGTATTGTGATGGCTATAGTGTCCATTTACTGAAAACTCTACATGTGGCTTGTGGCCTGTGTTACTCTGAGACATGTTAGTATTGCACTATTCCACCTCATATCATGAATTGCATTGTGTTAAGTAGCATTAATGTCAAATATAATTGTAGATGTTTTTGTTAGTATTCCAAATACCATGCTCCTCATTGTGTACATGAATGTGTGACATTAAAGGATGTTATATCTCAAATACATATAATACTGGTGTGTGGGATGTTACTCACCAGCATGATGTGCTGTGGTTGCAGCCCCTGAGTCACAAGCCCCTGGAAGTCCATGGACTGCTGTGATACTCAGGGACCTGCGTATCATCTCCTGCCAGGTGTTATATTCTATGTCCAGGGGTGGACCACCGCCTGTTCCCCTCTGGTGCATAACTTCCTGCCCCATCTTTTCTTTCACCCGCCTCTTGCAGTCATTCCACCGCTTTTTAAGGCCCTCAACAGTCCTCCTCTGCGGGGCTACACTGTTGACGGCATCCTCTACCGCCAACCATGCTGTTTTACACCTTTTGGCACTGTCTTTGCCCTTCTCCTGCCCAAAGAGGGCACTGTAATTGTCCATGATGGCCTGGACTAGGGCAACATTTTCATCGAATAAGAAGTTTGGACATCTCATCCTCTCATCCTCCATGGACACCTGGCTTGCTCCCTGTGATGTCCCTGGTGTGGGTTCCTCCCTATCCTCTCCCTCCTCCCCCCTTCTGTCCCCATGTGCACCCTCTGTCCCTCTTCTAGATGTACCTGGTCTCTGGGGCTCTCGGGCATCTCCCCTCCCATCATCCCTTCTAGCTCTCCCTCTCCCCACTCCACTTACTCCCTGACGTGGACCCCACTGCTCCTCCTGTCCTCTAAAATACTCCTCTCCCTGCCACTCCTCTCCCCTCCGCCCTACCTCTCCCTGCCATCCTCACACTGCGCACACTCACACACTCACACTCACTCCCAGTTCAATCACACACAATCACAACCAAACACTCAGCCTATCACACTGTAAAATTTAAATAAAATGTGTGAGGTGTTAGAAAAAAAAGTGTGGTGTCTTGGGTTTATATATGAATTTTGAATAGCGTAATTACGTGTCACATTTTTAGATGAAGTTGCGGTTCATTTTTACGAGTGTTAGCTTAATTTGCATAAAACTACTCTTTATTGAGACTTTACGTGGACAAAATACAGGCGTAAGTTACTTGCGACGACTAAAATGTGTATTTGCGCACTTTTTGGAAGGTCAGCAGTTTGTCCTACTTACGCCAGTTTAGCATCTAACGGCGCAGTATATGTAATACCCCAATGTGCGAGGTGAAATTAGGGGCGAAGCAGGTTTCCACGCTTGCGCCGAAACCTGCGCCGTATATGGGATTGCGCCCCAGATTCACATTTTTTTTCTCTGTGTTAAATGTTAAAAAAAACAAAAGAGAGGGGGCGGAGCCAGCAGCAAGAGCAACAAGACGCACACCAAGGAGGCTTCTGATCTTATTTTATTTTATTTACATTTACTCAAGTTTTCCTTTAAAAAAACTGACAGTTTCATACTGAGCTATCACTGGGCATCTAAGGGGCTCATGTAATACACCCGGTTGGAACGGATAAAGCGCCTATATCTGGGTATTACGGTCTGCAGTAATCTAACTGGCCGCCATTTCTTCTAATTATGGAAAGAGATCTCTATGCCACAGTACTGACCCTACTCGCTAGCCATGAGCTGCAGATCCTTAACAGATTTGACGGTCTACTGGCCAAGATTGAAGCCGGACGCATACAAGTGAGGCATACTCTGATTGAAGGGGAGGGAGAGATGGCTTCTGAATTAAGGCCCGGAGCGGTACAACTGAAAGCTGAGGACTTGTCCACCGATCCCGTTCTCTCTGAGAAGCAGCTATTACAGAACGGTAACATGGGAGGTCCCGGTGATGGATGTGGATCATCGACCCCGCTGTACAGCTACTCACCAACTCCTGTAAATAACGCCTGTGTGTCTGGAGAGCTCCCCATCAGTGGCTGCGGTTGGGTGAGAGTTGCCGACATTTGCCCCTGTGAGGGGTTGTTGCCTGCTGCTGCTGGCTCAGTTGTAGCTGGGAAGGCGGCCAACTTCCTTAAGTATGGCCCTGCTGCCACGTGTGAATTGCTGTTGGCCGCCTGTCACTGTGTCGCCCCGGGGATATGCATGGACTGGGATATTGCGGTAAACTGCTCAAGGACTGTGCTCATGGTCGACGCCTTTCGCATGGTGAATGAAAATTCTCAGCTCCCTAGTACCAGCATGAGAACCAGAGTGGGGTGATGGTATTCAGACAGCAACGGACTCTGGATGCCCAGGACCACAAAATCATCTGGCCTACCATATAGGCTAACTTAGTATAGGCTCTAGACTCGTCAAATAACTTTATAACAACTGGGTTTGTGACTCTACGTTTATGAAGATCAACGTCTGATACTGTGTAGATTTAAGCCTGAACCCTCCATTTTTCTAATATGTATAGAACTAAAGATGATTAACTAGTGGTTAGTTGCCTATCCATGTTGCCACTATTACTGTTTTTAATAATATCCTATAACGTATTACAAATTGTTGCTGCCCTTTAGCACCCCATTTTCTGTAGGGTGCTATTTGTTTTAAATGTATGGGTTATCCTTTTTTTTTCACATCATCATTGAAGTTTGTTCACATGCTTGCTGGTTGGGGGGTGTACCTGTGTTATGCAATGATGTTCTAAGTGCTTCACCTCTTCTTTGCTAGACCCAGACAAAATATGAATGTATGACTGAGGGAGATGCTTGTAATTTCACAGTTTCAACTTAAAGACAGGCCCCACTGTGCATAGCTGTGAGTCTAACCTAACTAGTACCCTTGTGTGCATTACTGTGGATTAATATACCATTGTTTGCACGATGACCTGTTGTCTGATACCCAATTGAGGGCTAGCTACCTATCAGTAGATCCAACTGCTCTTTCGATAGTTTAAGCCTGTTGGTAGGTTATTATTTGCTCCATGTTGGAAAATACCCACTATATGCAACAAGCTTCCCCAACATTTATATAGCCTGCATACTGAATAGTAGGGCCCTAAGTATGAATGACTATGCAGAGTGTTGTACTATAAACTATACTGTCATATTATTTTATGTCTCTACTCCTTGCTATAGCCTTCCTGATAACAGCTACCTGTTCTTATCTAAGTGGGTGACCCCTAACATGAATATGTCACAGTGTGAATCTCTCATGGCTGGCTAAGGTGTGAGTTTATGCAGCGTATCCCACTAACTAGCAAAGCCCTATCTGTCATGTGGATGCACATTAATCTTGTCGGCTGGGAATGCCTATAATAATAGAATATCTGTTTGAGTCAAATCCCACTATAAAATAAGGCTGCTTACCCATATCTTATATACTAGGAAATAGCTTTTTGCCTTTGCTGGGGTTGTGCATGGATGGGCTTGTGGCTGTAGAGTGTTTATTGCTCACAATCTCCCTAGATCAATAGAGCAATGTACCATCTATTGTAGACCCTGCCCTGCCTTGTATAGATTTATGTATGATGTTGCACCACGAAATTGCGAATGTCCGATTCGAGCGCATGTGACGTGCTTATTACTTTCAGTGTCACTAAACCACTACAGCACTATCTCAGGTATTTTAGATCCTAACTAGAGTGGGAAAGATTATTATCGAAAACCATATGTTTTTACATGTGTCAAATATCTCTCTCACAGTCATTTTGCTGACTACAGGGATTTCACAGCTACTTAGCTATATTACAAACGCTGGAGTTTTACTATGTTCAGTTTGCAGTGCGAGTTGACTGCGGCCATACTGTACTGCCTATTCATCTCAACAATCAGTTTGGGTGGCTGTGTCCTGTGGTGATTCTAACTAGTTAATTCTTCTGTGGGAACTGATGTTGAGTTATTATGTTAATACTCTGTTTCTCTCTTAGTGAATTTAGGGCTGTTTAACGTGTTAGATAAGTTAACTAGCAACAGAAAAATATGATATGGCTGGCCGGCCCTTCGCCCCCCCCCCACCACTCTTGTGCGGTTAGGGATGAGTCCTCTCTCTCCTCCGCATATTTTTTTGACAGAGTGTAGTAGTCTCTGTCCAACCCGCAGAGCCACGACCCAGTCTTTCCCAAGCATTTATGTAAAATGGCTCTCGGGGTTTCAATGCAGGAAATCAAAGCTTGTTTATGACTTCCTGCTCCCCTGTAGTGTACCTATGATAATAGTCTTAATTATGTCTATACTTTTATAACTGCTCAGTGTTGATAGGTAACTTGGTTTATACAGGGAGTGCAGAATTATTAGGCAAGTTGTATTTTTGAGGATTAATTTTATTATTGAACAACAACCATGTTCTCAATGAACCCAAAAAAACTCATTAATATCAAAGCTGAATATTTTTGGAAGTAGTTTTTAGTTTGTTTTTAGTTTTAGCTATTTTAGGGGGATATCTGTGTGTGCAGGTGACTATTACTGTGCATAATTATTAGGCAACTTAACAAAAAACAAATATATACCCATTTCAATTATTTATTTTTACCAGTGAAACCAATATAACATCTCAACATTCACAAATATACATTTCTGACATTCAAAAACAAAACAAAAACAAATCAATGACCAATATAGCCACCTTTCTTTGCAAGGACACTCAAAAGCCTGCCATCCATGGATTCTGTCAGTGTTTTGATCTGTTCACCATCAACATTGCGTGCAGCAGCAACCACAGCCTCCCAGACACTGTTCAGAGAGGTGTACTGTTTTCCCTCCTTGTAAATCTCACATTTGATGATGGACCACAGGTTCTCAATGGGGTTCAGATCAGGTGAACAAGGAGGCCATGTCATTAGATTTTCTTCTTTTATACCCTTTCTTGCCAGCCACGCTGTGGAGTACTTGGACGCGTGTGATGGAGCATTGTCCTGCATGAAAATCATGTTTTTCTTGAAGGATGCAGACTTCTTCCTGTACCACTGCTTGAAGAAGGTGTCTTCCAGAAACTGGCAGTAGGACTGGGAGTTGAGCTTGACTCCATCCTCAACCCAAAAAGGCCCCACAAGCTCATCTTTGATGATACCAGCCCAAACCAGTACTCCACCTCCACCTTGCTGGCGTCTGAGTCGGACTGGAGCTCTCTTCCCTTTACCAATCCAGCCACGGGCCCATCCATCTGGCCCATCAAGACTCACTCTCATTTCATCAGTCCATAAAACCTTAGAAAAATCAGTCTTGAGATATTTCTTGGCCCAGTCATGACGTTTCAGCTTGTGTGTCTTGTTCAGTGGTGGTCGTCTTTCAGCCTTTCTTACCTTGGCCATGTCTCTGAGTATTGCACACCTTGTGCTTTTGGGCACTCCAGTGATGTTGCAGCTCTGAAATATGGCCAAACTGGTGGCAAGTGGCATCTTGGCAGCTGCACGCTTGACTTTTCTCAGTTCATGGGCAGTTATTTTGCGCCTTGGTTTTTCCACACGCTTCTTGCGACCCTGTTGACTATTTTGAATGAAACACTTGATTGTTCGATGATCACGCTTCAGAAGCTTTGCAATTTTAAGAGTGCTGCATCCCTCTGCAAGATATCTCACTATTTTTTACTTTTCTGAGCCTGTCAAGTCCTTCTTTTGACCCATTTTGCCAAAGGAAAGGAAGTTGCCTAATAATTATGCACACCTGATATAGGGTGTTGATGTCATTAGACCACACCCCTTCTCATTACAGAGATGTACATCACCTAATATGCTTAATTGGTAGTAGGCTTTCGAGCCTATACAGCTTGGAGTAAGACAACATGCATAAAGAGGATGATGTGGTCAAAATACTCATTTGCCTAATAATTCTGCACTCCCTGTATTTCTCTACTTCGATACTGTGTGTTTACTCCAGAATTTGTATTAACCCTGTGAACGCTGAAACAACAACTGTCTACTATTATCTCCATTAACATGCCCTCAATTGCTTTGTTAAGTTTTGGTCCCCTGATAGGACCTGTTTGTCTGAGGACACTGAGAACCTACATGATCTAAAACTGAGGTGCCTAAATTGTCATGTCATGTCAGTTCAATGTGTAATGTGAAGTGTAACCTGTTGATGAGACTGTTGTGAATTTGCTATTTTAACCTCAATAAAAAAATAAACTATAAAAAAAAAAAAAAAAAAAAAGTTATTTTTCAAATCCTCATTGTTTGGGGGGTGGGGGGCCCTTCTTAGATTCTTGCACCTGGGCCCTGTGGTTTCTAGTTACAGCAAAACACATGGAGACCGGCAATGGGTAATTCCCTTTTCTGGGTCCTGGTGCAGAGTGGACAAGCTGACGACCTCCGGCCCACAAGTACAATTCCAATTCCAATACTCCACAGCACCAAGTAGTTTAATAATTTTCTTTTATTGTCTTACAGCATATAAAAACACAGACAGAGTGGATATGCGAAGTTTCGGGACCTTAGTCCCTTAATCATGCATGATTAAGGGACTAAGGTCCCGAAACTTCGCATATCCACTCTGTCTGTGTTTTTATATGCTGTAAGACAATAAAAGAAAATTATTAAACTACTTGGTGCTGTGGAGTATTGGAAGTGGTTTCTAGTTACGCCTCTGTGTGGGGGGCACCCACGTCCCTTTAAAACACTCTAACTTACACTTCCTATGTTCATGCTTTCAGGTAACTTTGACATGATCAGATGTTTACATAGATATACAATCAGTCTGTGTTTCACTACTGTTTAATTAGAAAGTGCACTGCTTTATAATCTGACAAGCAATCTACACTATCACACATTTGTAATCTGGACAGTTTTCATTTCCTTGTTAAAGACACAATGGTCTAGATTTATAGATTTTCAGGGGGTTGGCCTTGTTATCATGTTCAATATTCATTGAGCATCCCCTCACCTTAAAGGGATAGTATACTCCAGAATTTTTATTGTTTAAAAAGATAGATAATCCCTTTATTACCCATTCCCCAGTTTTGCATAACCCACACCGGTTATATTAATACACTTTTTACCTGTGTGAGTACCTTGTATCTAAGCCTCTGCAGCCTGCCCCCTTATTTCAGTTCTTTTGACAGAGTTGCCTTTAAGCCAATCAGTGCCTCTCTCATAAGTACCTCCACGGGCGTGAGCACAATGTTTTCTATATGGCACACATAAACTAACGCCCTCTAGCTTTGAAAAACGGTCTTATGCATTTAGATAAGAGGCGGCCTTCAATGGCTTACAAATTAGCTTATGAGCCTACCTTGGTTTAGCTTTCAACTAAGAATACAAAGAGAGCAAAGCAAATTTGATGATAAAAGTAAATTGGAAGTTTTTTTTTAAAATGACATGCCCTATCTGAATCATGAAAGTTTTTAATTCTGACTAGACTGTCCCTTTAATACACATTTCTGCTATTAACACCCATAGCGAACTGCTAGCATCACAGAAGAACAGCAGCAACACTTTTGAGCTGCAATGTTGCATCAAGATATTAGTTTCACTAGCAAGTTTTATTCAATCATGTGAAAACAATCAATATGGATCTTGCGCTAATTTTTCACAGAATGTAGTTATATAAATAAGTCCTCTCTAACTATACGGCAATAGCATATACACAAATTTTCTTTTTCTATAACTGATGTATAGAAAGCAGAAAATAAATAATAATTGAGCTACGTGATCGTAGCTTAAAGGGACACTAAATCCAAATATTTTCTTTCATGATTCAGGTTGAGCATGCAATTTTAAACAACATTCCAATTTACGGCTATTATCTAATTTGCTTCATACTTTAGATATCCTTTGTTGAAGAAATAGTGATGCACATGGTTGAGTCAATCACATGAGGCATCTATGTGCAGCCACAAATCAGAAGCTACTGAGCATATCTAGATATGCTTTTCAGCAAAGGATATAAAGAAAATAAACCAAATTAAATAATAGAAGTAAATTAGAAAGTTGTTTAAAATTGCATGTTCTTTCTAAATCATGAAAGAAAAAATTTGGGTTTAATGTCCTTTTAATCCTTGTAGTATCTGACTGAAAAGTATTCTCTTTATAAAGACATTTCTTAGTATCAAAATTATATCCATTTAAAGGGACAGTCTAGTCAAAATTAAACTTTCATGATTCAGATAGGGCATGCAATTGTAAACAACTTTGTAATGTACTTTTATCATCAAATTTGCTTTGTTCTCTTGGTATTCTTTGATGTAAGCTAAACCTAGGTAGGCTCATATGCCTATTTCTAAGCCCTTTAAAGCCACCTCTTATCACAGTGCATTTTGACAGTTTTTTTTCACACCTAGACTGCGCTAGTTCATGTGTGCGATATAAATAACATTGTGCTCACTCCCGTGGAGTTATTTATGATTCATCACTGATTGGCTAAAATGCAAGTCTGTCAAAAGAACTGAAATAAGGGGGCAGTCTACAGAGGCTTAGTTACAAGGTAATCACAGTGGTAAAAAATATATTAATATAACTGTGTTGGTTATGCAAAACTGGGGAATGGGTAATAAAGGGATTATCTATATTTTTAAACAATAAAAATTTTGGAGTAGACTGTCCCTTTAATTAGACAAATATAAACAAACATAAAATCAATTAAAATCTTCACATAAACGTATATAGATATTAAAAAGTCCAAAGTTTTTACTCCAATTAGTTCATGAAATGCTTTTTAACAGATGACTCAGACTCCAAATGTCAAAACCCCTGAAACAGTAAGGGCACTTTGTTACCAGTATGACAACTTACCACAGGGATGGTGCGCTTTATTTACTTACACCGATCTCCTTACGGTCATGAATATCATAGAACAATCAGATTGTCTTCTCCAATCCGATATCTGCTTTCTCACCATTATGGTATTGGTGTGTTTGGAGAGACCGCTATAATTACTTTCAAGAGCACAGTTCCTTGCGGCTACAGGCTACGGAAGCCCTGGAGGGTCAAAAATAGAGCAACGTGTTTCGGGAAGGAATTTAGCCTTTGTCAAGCTCTATTTTTCAAAACAAGCACTGCGCTCCTATATATCGTCTATTTAAAGTGACATTTATACTATACCAGACATCCCAACTATCCCTGAAGTTCAGGGAGTCTCCCTGATTCTAATAGCGGCTCCCTGATGTCAGCAAATGGAGTGCAATCTCCCTGAAACTCCAAATGCCATGATCCAATGTGGCCCAAATCCGGAAAAGTGCTTCTTTAAGGAATGCCTTTAGTTTCTGGGACGTTATAGAACCCTCAAAGCATGCACCAATAACCAAAAAGCCCCCACTGATTTTAATAAAATAAAACACAAATACTACCTTATTTACTGCACGTAATTAAACTTCGCATTTTAAAATATTTAAGCATTCAACAAGCGCACGATCACTGGAAAATAGGTTTGTTGTATGTGGTTGTGCAATAAAGCTACTTTTTTTGTTAATGTAACTTTAGTGGGAAGCTACTTTAATGATAAGTCTCTATCTTATTTAGGGTTTCAAGTTGTCCAATATATAACTGGGAGGGGGGGTGGAGGCGGCGCAGTAGTGGAAGAAGCCACCTCCCTGAAATGAGTTTTTGCAGGTTGGGATGTCTGCTATACTGACCTTATTCAGAAAGAAAGAAAAACTTTAGATTATAATCATACTTTAACATATTTGCTATAACGTGAATTATGGAAATACATTTTTAAAAACATACATTATCTCAAATAAAAAAATAGACCTAAATATAAACATAATGGGCCAGATTACGAGTGGAGTGCTATCGTTTGCAGGAGGTGAGCTTTCCTTGTATTTTTTTCAAATCTGTATTATGAGTGGAGCGATATTTAACCCCTTAACGACCAAGGACGTATGACACACGTCCTCAAAAAATATATAGTTAATGACCGAGGACGTGTGGCGTACGTCCTTGGTCTGGAAAGCAGCTGGAAGCGATCCTGCTCGCTTCCAGTTGCTTTCCGGTTATTGCAGTGATGCCTCGATATTGAGGCATCCTGCAATAACCTTTTTTAGCAATCCGGTGCAGAGAGAGCCACAGAGAGAGCCACTCTGTGGCCCTCTCTGCACCGGACATCACCGGCTAAATCCGTTGGTGGGTGGGAGCCGCTTCGGGAGGCGGGTGGCGGCCATCGATGGCCCTGATGATGTGGAGGGGGGCGGGATCGTGGGCGGGGGTGATCAGAGGCGCGCACGGACGCACGCGTGTGCACGGGAGGGCGGGCGCGGGCGCGTGCACGGGGAGGGAGCGGGTGGGAACTGCTCCACTACAGAAAAATGAAGTATTAAAAGTTTTCAAAAGTAGTCAATATTGATATAAAACTACATTAGTCAGGGGGTGGGGGATTGGTCTGTGTGGGGGGGAAGCTACACTACAGAAAAAGAACATAAAAAAAAACAAAAAAAACATTTCTCTTGCAAACTGGGTACTGGCAGACAGCTGCCAGTACCCAAGATGGCCCCCAATAAGGCAGAGGGGGAGGGTTAGAGAGCTGTTTTGGGGGGGATCAGGGAGGTTGGGGGCTAAGGGGGGATCCTACAAAGTAGCATATGTAAATATGCTAAAAAAATTATTTTATTTTTTTTAAAAAAAACCTTTTATTTTAGTACTGGCAGACTTTCTGCCAGTACTTAAGATGGCAGGGACAATTGTGGTGTGGGGGAGGGAAGGGAGCTGTTTGGGAGGGATCAGGGGGTCTGATGTGTCAGGTGGGAGGCTGATCTCTACACTAAAGCTAAAATTAACCCTGCAAGCTCCCTACAAACTACCTAATTAACCCCTTCACTGCTAGCCATAATACACGTGTGATGCGCAGCAGCACTTAGTGGCCTTCTAATTACCAAAAAGCAACGCCAAAGTCATATATGTCTGCTATTTCTGAACAAAGGGGATCACAGAGAAGCATTTACAACCATTTGTGCCATAATTACACAAGCTGTTTGTAAATAATTTCAGTGAGAAACCTAAAATTGTGAAAAATGTTAGCGTTTTTTTTAATTTGATTGCATTTGGCGGTGAAATGGTGGCATGAAATATACCAAAATGGGCCTAGATCAATACTTGGGGTTGTCTACTACACTACACTGAAGCTAAAATTAACCCTAGAAGCTCCCTACATGCTCCCTAGTTAACCCCTTCACTGCTGGGCATAATACACGTGTGGTGCGCAGTCGCATTTAGCAGCCTTCTAATTAGTAAAAAGCAAAGCCAAAGCCATATATGTCTGCTATTTATGAACAAAGGGGATCCCAGAGAAGCATTTACAACTATTTATGCTATAATTGCATAAGTTGTTTGTAAATAATTTCAGTGAGAAACCTAAAGTTTGTGAAAAAGTGAACAATTTTTTTTATTTGATCGCATTTGGCGGTGAAATGGTGGCATGAAATATACCAAAATGGGCCTAGATCAATACTTTGGGATGTCTTCTAAAAAAAAATATGTACATGTCAATGGATATTCAGGGATTCCTGAAAGATATCAGTGTCCCAATGTAACTATCGCTAATTTTGAAAAAAGTGGTTTGGAAATAGCAAAGTGCTACTTGTATTTATGGCCCTATAACTTGCAAAAAAAGCAAAGAACATGTAAACATTGGGTATTTCTAAACTAAGGACAAAATTTAGAAACTATTTAGCATATGTTTTTTTTGGTGGTTGTAGATGTGTAACAGATTTTGGGGGTCAAAGTTAGAAAAAGTGTGTTTTTTTCCATTTTTTCCTCATATTTTATAATTTTTTTTATAGTAAATTATAAGATATGATGAAAATAATGGTATCTTTAGAAAGTTCATTTAATGGTGAGAAAAACGGTATATAATATGTGTGGGTACATTAAATGAGTAAGGGGAAAATTACAGCTAAACACAAACACCGCAGAAATGTAAAAATAGCCTTGGTCCCAAACGGACAGAAAATGGAAAAGTGCTGTGGTCATTAAGGGGTTAAGTTGTGCTAGTTCACCATAAATTGTGCTTCCCTTATTTTGTATGTGTCAAATTACCTTCGTATTACAAGTTGCATTCAATTATTAACTTAAAGGGACATGAAACACTATTTATTTCTAATTAATCAAATAGAGAATACAATATTAATAAACAAAATATTTCACACTCTACAGATAACGTTTGTTGAAGAAATAGCAATGCATATTGGTAAGCCAATAACACAAGGCATCTATGTGCATCTAGTAAGCAGCAGCTTCTGAGCCTGTTGAGATATGTTTTTCAACAAAGGATATCCAGAGAAAGAAGATACAGTATATGTATAATTTCAATATATTTTACAGTTGCTTTAAATTGAATGCTCTTCCTGAATATTGCAACAACAATGTTGGTTTCAGGTCACTTAATTACCTGTTATCTTACATTAGTATCTTCAATGGAAATCATGTGCTAAAAAGTCATACACTACCATTATATGCCTTTTCATGTTAGCACATAATCACAAAAACTGCATGTAATAGCCACTACTATAAAAAAATTATGCACATATACTGATGTAAAAATCCAGTATACAACCTTTTAAAAAAACTGATTTAGAAGCTCCCAGCTTAGCACTGATGATAAGGTTAGCTGGAACACACAGTGAAAGGGGCTAGAGCAGACACTCCCCCTTCCCTACATATGAAAAGTCAGATTAGACAAACAGTAGCCAGCAGGAGTCTGTAAACACATGTATACTTCTGACACTTTGGGAATTGGTTAGGAGTCTGTAAATGTGCACAATTTTATTAAACAATAAGCAAAACTATACATTGTTACAAAAACATTACCAGATGGGCTATATAAATGGATCATCTAAAAAACATTTATGCAAAGAGAAATCTAGTTTACAACGTCGCTTTAAAGGGAAATAAGGAGGATCTAACATAATCTCTGTGTTTTATTCTAGCTGATACTGAATTTAAAGAGGGGTCCTCCAGAGACACAGCAGCAGAGGCTTGTTAGTAAATATTGTTTGTTTAAAACGAAGAACACTAACAGCAAGTTATTGAAAAAATCCACCCATAATAAGAACCTACATTTTTGTCTCCATCATTCTTGAATAAGTCGATTTCATATCAATTCAGAAATATGTAGCTTCTGGATCTAAAGTGTATCACTTAGGCCTAGATTTAGAGTTTGGCGGTAGCCGTGAAAACCAGCGTTAGAGGCTCCTAACGCTGGTTTTGGGCTACCGCCGGTATTTGAAGTCAGTCAGGAAAGGGTCTAACGCTCACTTTCCAGCTGCGACTTTTCCATACCGCAGATCCCCTTACGTCAATTGCGTATCTTATCTTTTCAATGGGATCTTTCTAACTCCGGTATTTAGAGTCGTGTCTGAAGTGAGCGTTAGAATTCTAACGACAAAACTCCAGCCGCAGAAAAAAGTCAGTAGTTAAGAGCTTTCTGGGCTAACGCCGGTTTATAAAGCTCTTAACTACTGTGCTCTAAAGTACACTAACACCCATAAACTACCTATGTACCCCTAAACCGAGGTCCCCCCACATCGCCGCCACTCGATTAAATTTTTTTAACCCCTAATCTGCCGACCGCCACCTACGTTATACTTATGTACCCCTAATCTGCTGCCCCTAACACCGCCGACCCCTATATGATATTTATTAACCCCTAACCTGCCCCCCACAACGTCGCCTCCACCTGCCTACACTTATTAACCCCTAATCTGCCGAGCGGATCTCACCGCTACTATAATAAAGTTATTAACCCCTAATCCGCCTCACTCCCGCCTCAATAACCCTATAATAAACAGTATTAACCCCTAATCTGCCCTCCCTAACATCGCCGACACCTAACTTCAATTATTAACCCCTAATCTGCCGACCGAATCTCGCCGCTATTCTAATAAATGGATTAACCCCTAAAGCTAAATCTAACCCTAACACTAACACCCCCCTAACTTAAATATAATTTAAATCTAACGAAATAAATGAAGTCTTATTAAATAAATTATTCCTATTTAAATCTAAATACTTACCTGTAAAATAAATCCTAATATAGCTACAATATAAATTATAATTATATCTTAGCTATTTTAGGATTAATATTTATTTTACAGGCAACTTTGTAATTATTTTAACCAGGTACAATAGCTATTAAATAGTTAATAACTATTTAATAGCTACCTAGTTAAAATAATTACAAAATTACCTGTAAAATAAATCTTAACCTAAGTTACAATTAAACCTAACACTACACTATCAATAAATAAATTAAATACAATTCCTACAAACAAATACAATTAAATAAACTAACTAAAGTACAAAAAATAAAACAGAACTAAGTTACAAAAAATAAAAAAATGTTTACAAACATTAGAAAAAAATTACAACAATTTTAAACTAATTACACCTACTCAATTTTAAACTAATTACACCAATCGGATTGAACTTGATTCTGATTGGCTGATTCCATCAGCCAATCAGAATTTTCCTACCTTAATCCTGATTGGCTGATAGAATCCTATCAGCCAATCGGAATTCGAGGGACGCCATCTTGGATGACGTCCCTTAAAGGAACCGTCATTCGTCGGGAAGTCGTCGGAAGAAGAAGATGGGTCCGCGGTGGAGGTCTTCAAGATGGAGCCAGTCCTCATCGGATGAAGATAGAAGATGCCGCTTGGAAGAAGATGGTTGCCGGTCCGGATCTACTCTTCTTCCCGGATAGGATGAAGACTTCAGCCGGATCATGGACATCTTCAGCCCCCCGCTTGGGCTTGGATCAAGACATCGGAGGAGCTCTTCTGGATCGATCGGTGAACCTGGTATGGTGAAGATAAGGTAGGAAGATCTTCAGGGGCTTAGTGTTAGGTTTATTTAAGGGGGGTTTGGGTTAGATTAGGGGTATGTGGGTGGTGGGTTGTAATGTTGGGGGGGGGGTATTGTATGTGTTTTTTTTACAGGCAAAAGAGCTGAATTCTTTGGGGCATGCCCTGCAAAAGGCCCTGTTCAGGGCTGGTAAGGTAAAAGAGCTTTGAACTTTTGTAATTTAGAATAGGGTAGGGTATTTTTTTATTTTGGGGGGCTTTGTTATTTTATTAGGGGGCTTAGAGTAGGTGTAATTAGTTTAAAATTGTTGTAATATTTTTCTAATGTTTGTAAATATTTTTTTTATTTTTTGTAACTTAGTTCTTTTTTTGTTTTTGTACTTTAGTTAGTTTATTTAATTGTATTTATTTGTAGATATTGTATTTAATTAATTTATTGATAGTGTAGTTTTAGGTTTAATTGTAGGTAATTGTAGGTATTTTATTTAATTAATTTATTGATAGTGTAGTGTTAGGTTTAATTGTAACTTAGGTTAGGATTTATTTTACAGGTAATTTTGTAATTATTTTAACTATTTTAGCTATTAAATAGTTATTAACTATTTAATAGCTATTGTACCTGGTTAAAATAAATACAAAGTTACCTGTAAAATAAATATAAATCCTAAAATAGCTATAATATAATTATAATTTATATTGTAGCTATATTAGGATTTATTTTACAGGTAAGTATTTAGCTTTAAATAGGAATAATTTATTTAATAAGAGTAAATTAATTTCGTTAGATTTGAATTATATTTAACTTAGGGGGGTGTTAGTGTTAGGGTTAGACTTAGCTTTAGGGGTTAATACATTTATTAGAATAGCGGTGAGCTCCAGTCGGCAGATTAGGGGTTAATGTTTGAAGTTAGGTGTCGGCGATGTTAGGGAGGGCAGATTAGGGGTTAATACTATTTATTATAGGGTTAGTGAGGCGGATTAGGGGTTAATAACTTTATTATAATAGCGGTGCAGTCCGCTCGGCAGATTAGGGGTTAATAAGTGTAGGCAGGTGGAGGCGACGTTGTGGGGGGCAGATTAGGGGTTAATAAATATAATATAGGGGTCAGCGGTGTTAGGGACAGCAGATTAGGGGTACATAGGGATAATGTAAGTAGCGGCGGTTTACGGAGCGGCAGATTAGGGGTTAATAATAATATGCAGGGGTCAGCGATAGCGGGGGCGGCAGAATAGGGGTTAATAAGTGTAAGGTTAGGGGTCTTTAGACTCGGGCTACATGTTAGAGTGTTAGGTGCAGATTTAGGAAGTGTTTCCCCACAGCAAACAATGGGGCTGCGTTAGGAGCTGAACGCGGCTTTTTTGCAGGTGTTAGGTTTTTTTTCAGCTCAAACAGCCCCATTTTTTCCTATGGGGGAATCGTGCACGAGCACGTTTTTGAAGCTGCGTCCGTAAGCAACTCTGGTATCGAGAGTTGAAGTTACGTTAAATATGCTCTACGCTCCTTTTTTGGAGCCTAACGCAGCCATTCTGTGAACTCTCAATACCAGAGTTATTTACCGACAAAACTCTAAATCTAGCCGTTAGTGTAGGAAGGTACTGTGCCCCACCTTTTAAAGGGATAGTAAAGTCCAAATTAAACCTTCATGAGTCAGACAGGGCATGTAATTTTAAACATCTTTCTAATTTACTTGTATCATCAAATGTGCTTTGTTCTCTTGTTATTCTTAGTTGAAAGCTAAAGCTAGGTAGTCTCATACGCTAATTTCTAAACCCATGAAGGCTGCCTCTCATCTGAAAACATTTGACAGTTTTTCACAGCTAGAGGGCGTTAGTTCATGTGTTTCATATAGATAACACTGTACTCATGCACGTGAAGTTATTTAAGAGTCAGCACTAGTGATGTCGCAAACCTAAAATTTTGCGTTCACGAACAGCGAACGCAAACTTCCGCAACTGTTCGCGAACGGGCGAACCAGGCGAACCGCCATAGACTTCAATAGGCAGGCAAATTTTAAAACCTACAGGGACTCTTTCTGGCCATTTCCCAGTTTTGCATAACTAACACATTTATAATAATATACTTTTAACCTCTGTGATTATCTTGTATCTAAGCCTCTGCAAACTGCCCCTTTTTTTCAGTTCTTTTGACAGACTTGCAGTCTAGCCAATCAGTGCCTGCTCCCAGATAACTTCTCGTGCACGAGCACAGTGTTATCTATATGTAATATGTGAACTAACACCCTCTAGTGGTGAAAAACTGTTAAAATGCAATCTGAAAGAGGTGGGCTTCAAGGTCTAAGAAATTAGCATATGAACCTCCTAGGTTAAGATAAAAGTAAATTGGAAAATTGTTTAAAATTACATGCTCTATCTGAATCATGAAAGTTTATTTTGGCCTAGACTGTCCCTTTAACGCACCACAAACAACTGCAAACAGTCCATTTGCACAACCGCAAACTCCCCATTTTTTTAAATCTACACTACTGTTACACCAGATATGAGTTGCACTGGGGTGACACTGTGCCCTGGCAGGCAGGCACTGAAACGCACACGTGTGAAGGAAACTGACTGCTATTATTTAACACAGTCAAAAAAACAGAATTTATGCTTACCTGATAAATTTCTTTCTCTTACGGTGTGTCCGGTCCACGGCTTCATCCTTACTTGTGGGATATTCTCAATCCCTACAGGAAGTGGCAAAGAGAGCACACAGCAGAGCTGTCCATATAGCTCCCCTCAGGCTCCGCCCCCCCAGTCATTTGACCGACGGTTAGGAGAAAAAGGAGAACCATAGGGTGCAGTGGTGACTGTAGTTTACAAAAATTTTTTAGACCTGACTAAATCGCCAGGGTGGGCCGTGGACCGGACACACCGTAAGAGAAAGAAATTTATCAGGTAAGCATAAATTCTGTTTTCTCTTACATTGGTGTGTCCAGTCCACGGCTTCATCCTTACTTGTGGGAACTAATACCAAAGCTTTAGGACACGGATGAAGGGAGGGAAACAGTCAGGTAACCTAAACGGAAGGCACCACTGCTTGTAAAACCTTTCTCCCAAAAATAGCCTCCGAAGAAGCAAAAGTATCGAATTTGTAAAATTTGGCAAATGTATGCAGTGAAGACCAAGTCGCTGCCTTACAAATCTGTTCAACAGAAGCCTCGTTCTTGAAAAGCCCATGTGGAAGCCACAGCTCTAGTGGGGTGAGTGGTAATTCGTTCAGGAGGCTGCCGTCCGGCAATCTTATAAGCCAATCGGATGATGCTTTTCAGCCAGAAGGAAAGAGAGGTAGCAGTTGCTTTCTGACCTCTCCTCTTATCAGAATAAACGACAAACAAGGATGATGTTCGTCTGAAATCTTTTGTTGCTTCTAAATAGAATTTTAAAGCACGAACCACATCTAGATTGTGTAACTGACGTTCCTTTTTAGAAACTGGATTAGGACACAGAGAAGGAACAACTATTTCCTGGTTAATATTCTTATTGGAAACTACCTTTGGAAGAAAACCAGGCTTGGTACGCAAAACAACCTTATCTGTATGGAACACCAGATAGGGTGAGGTACACTGCAAAGCAGACAATTCAGAAACTCTTCGAGCAGAAGAAATAACAACCAAAAACAAAACTTTCCAAGATAGTAACTTAATATCTACGGAATGTAGAGGTTCAAACGGAACCCCTTGAAGAACTGAAAGAACTAAATTTAGACTCCATGGAGGAGCCACAGGTCTGTAAACAGGTTTGATCCTAACTAAGGCCTGTACAAACGCCTGCACATCTGGCACAGCTGCCAGACGCTTATGTAACAGAATAGACAGAGCAGATATCTGTCCTTTCAATGAACTAGCTGACAATCCTTTCTCCAATCCTTCTTGGAGGAAAGATAGCAACCTTGGAATCCTAATCTTACTCCACGAGTAACCCTTGGATTCGCACCAACAAAGATATTTTCGCCATATCTTATGATAAATTTTCCTAGTAACAGGCTTTCTAACCTGGATCAGAGTATCTATAACTGATTCAGATAACCCACGCTTAGCTAGAATTAAGCGTTCAATCTCCAAGCAGTCAGTTGCAGAGAAACTAGGTTTGGATGTTTGAATGGACCTTGGATTAGAAGGTCCTGCCTCAAAGGTAGCTTCCATGGTGGAGCCGATGACATATCCGCCAAGTCTGCATACCAAGTCCTGCGAGGTCACGCAGGAGCTATCAGAATTACCGAAGCCTTCTCCTGTTTGATTCTGGCTACTAGCCGAGGGAGAAGAGGAAACGGTGGAAAGACATAAGCCAGATTGAATGACGAAGGCGTTACTAGAGCATCTATCAATGTCACCTTGGGATCCCTGGACCTGGACCCGTAAAGGGGAACTTTTGAGTTCTGGCGGGACACCATCAGGTCCAGTTCTATGTTGTCCGACTGAAATCTGATGAATTTGACCTCCGCCAGCTGAGGCCAGGCCTGGAGCGCATTGAATATCGCTCTCAATACTAAAATGTTTATCGGGAGAAGAGATTCCTCCCGAGACCATAGACCCTGAGCTTTCATGGAGTTCCAGACCGCACCCCAGCCTAAGAGACTGGCGTCGGTCGTGACAATGATCCACTCCGGTCTGCGGAAACTCATTCCCTGAGACAGGTGATCCTGAGACAACCACCAGAGGAGCGATTCTCTGGTTATCTGGTCCATTTGTATCTGGGGAGACAAATCTGCATAATCCCCATTCCACTGTTTGAGCATGCACAGTTGCAGTGGTCTCAAATGAATTCTGGCAAAAAGGACTGTGTCCATTGCCGCAACCATTATATCGATTACCTCCATGCACCGAGCTACAGAAGGCTGAGGATTGGCATGAAGAACTCGACAGGAATTCGAAAGTTTTAACTTCCTGACCTCCGTCAGAAAGATTTTCATTTCTATCGAGTCTATTATTGTTCCCAGGAAGGGAACCCTTGTGACCGGGGACAGAGAACTTCTTTCTACGTTCACCTTCCACCCGTGAGATCTTAGAAAGGCCAACACAATGCCTGTATGCGCCTTTGCTCTTTGAAAAGACGACGCTTGGATTAAGATATTGTCTAGGTAAGGTGCTACTGCAATGCCCCGCGGTCTTAGAACCGCTAGAAGGGACCCTAGCACCTTCATGAAAATTCTTGGAGTGGTGGCCAACCCGAAGGGAAGAGCCCCAAACTGATAATGCTTGTCCATGAAGGCGAACCTTAGGAACTGATGGTGATCCTTGTGGATAGGAATATGCAGGTACGCATCCTTTAAATCCACGGTAGTCATATATTGACCCTCCTGGATCATCGGTAAGATTGTCTGTATAGTTTCCATCTTGAATGATGGAACTCTGAGAAATTTGTTTAGGATTTTTAAGTCCAGAATTGTCCTGAAAGTTCCTTCCTTTTTGGGAACTACAAACAGGTTTGAGTAAAAACCCCGTCCTCATTCTGCAGTTGGGACTGGGTGTATTACTCCCATCTTTAAAAGATCTTCTATGCAAAGTAAGAATACCTGTCTCTTTGTCTGGTCTAAAGACAAGCGAGACATGTGGAACCTTCCTCTTGGAGGAAGGTCCTTGAATTCCAGAAGGTACCCCTGAGAGACAATTTCTAACGCCCAGGGATCCAGAACATCTCTTGCCCAGGCCTGAGCAAAGAGAGAAAGTCTGCCCCCTACTAGATCCGGTCCCGGATCGGGGGCTACCCTTTCATGCTGTCTTGGTAGCAGCAGCAGGCTTCTTGGCCTGTTTACCCTTGTTCCAGCCTTGCATGGGTTTCCATGCAGGTTTGGACTGGGAAGCGTTAACCTCTTCCTTAGTGGCTATAGAAGTAGAAGCGGGCTCGTTCCTGAAATTGCAAAAGGAACGAAAATTAGACTTATTTTTAGCCTTAAAAGGTCTATCTTGTGGAAGGGCATGGCCCTTTCCTCCAGTAATATCGGAAATAATCTCTTTCAACTCTGGCCCGAAAAGGGTCTTACCCTTGAAAGGAATATTAGGCAATTTTGTTTTGGATGACACATCCGCCGACCAATATTTTAGCCAAAGCGCCCTGCGCACCACGATTGCAAAACCAGAATTTTTCGCCGATAATTTAGCTAACTGAAGAGCGGCATCTGTAATGAAAGAATTAGCCAACTTCAGGGCGTGAATTCTGTCCATAACCTCATCATAAGGGGTCTCCCTCTGTAGGGAGTTCTCTAGTTCCTCAAACCAAAAAGCCGCTGCAGTGGTTACAGGAATAATGCAAGAAATTGGTTGAAGAAGAAAACCTTGTTGAACAAATATTTTCTTAAGCAAACCTTCCAATTTTTTATCCATAGGATCTTTGAAAGCGCAACTGTCTTCAATTGGTATAGTGGTGCGCTTAGCTAGTGTTGAAACTGCCCCCTTCACCTTAGGGACCATCTGCCACGCGTCCCTTCTGGGGTCAACAATGGGGAACATTTTCTTAAATATAGGGGGGGGAACAAAAGGTACACCTGGTCTCTCCCACTCCCTGGTCACAATATCCGCCACCCTCTTAGGTATCGGAAATGCATCAGTGTGTACCGGGACCTCTAAGAATTTGTCCATTTTACACAATTTTTCTGGGACCACCAAGGGGTCACAATCATCTAGCGTAGCTAAAACCTCCTTAAGCAGGGCGCGGAGGTGCTCTAGCTCAAATTTAAATGCTATAGTATCTGGCTCTGCCTGCTGAGCAACATTTCCTGAGTCATAAATTTCTCCCTCAGACAGGCCCTCCCTCACCGCCAAGTCAGATTGATGTGAGGGCACTACAGATAAATTATCCGCTGCGTCTGATTGCTCATTTTCTGTATTTAAAACTGAGCTATCGCGCTTTCTTGGAAATGCTGTCAGTTTGGATAAAAAAGCTGCAAGAGAATTATCCATGATTGTTGCTAATTGCTGCAAAGTAACAGGGATCGATGCGCTAGATGTGCTGGGCATCGCCTGCGCGGGCATAACTGGTGTTGACACAGAAGGGGAAGATAAAATACTCTCCTCGTTACCTTCAGCTAAAGATACATCTTGGGCTACATTTTTAAGTGTCATTGTATGGTCCTTAAACTGCTTGGACGCTATAGCACACTTCAAACATAAATTCAATGGGGGTACCGCCATGGCTTTTAAAACATATAGAACAAGCGCTATCTGAAGGCTCAGACATGTTTGACAAAAAAATACTTTGACAAAAACGTTACTGTGTCTTTAAATAATAAAAGTGCACACTTTATTACCAAAACATCAAATAACCATCAAGGAAACATCTGATTTTAATGAAATTTTCACCACATTATCCTAATGCTTTGAAAAGATTGCACACAAATGTTCAGCTCAATTAACCCCTTAATGCCCAAACCGGAGCTAAAACATGAATTTGTACTATGCCACAGCTTCTGCTGAGGCTTTTACCGTCCTTAGGGATCATATGGAGTAGAAATAAGCCTGTCTGAAATCCCTCTGAAGTCTCTGGACACCACACATGAGGCTGCATGAACTGTCTTGTCAAAAACAACTGCGCAACTGAGGCACGAAAATGAGGCCTCCTCCTCTGCATTACAAAGTGCTGGGGCCTTTCTGAGGAGATTAAGAGTCTAATCAAATGCCAGGCGAATAAAAAACCCCATAAGCATTTTTATAAGTCACAAAAACACCTAAACTATAAATAATTATGCTAAGAAGCAATCGATTAAGCCCAAAATAGTGTCAACCAGCAACTAAGCCCTTTATTTAAGCCATTATTTTATACATAGTCTAAGAAACATGGCTTACCTTCCCCTATGGGGATTACAGACAGTCTTCTAGCATTACTGGGTTTTGTTAGAAAAATGACTGATCATACCTGAAGCAGTTAAGCCTGCAAACTGTTCCCCCAACTGAAGTTCTCCTGTATTAAACAGTCCTGCGTGGGAACAGCAATGGATTTTAGTTACTGATGCTAAAATCATAGTCCTCTCAGCAGAAATCTTCATCACTTTCTGCTTCAGAGTAAATAGTACAAGCTGGCACTATTTTAAAATAACAAACTTTTGATAGAAGAAATAAAAACTACAAACTAACACCACAAACTCTTTACCACCCCCGTGGAGATGCTACTTGTTTAGAGCGGCAAAGAGAATGACTGAGGGGGCGGAGCCTGAGGGGAGCTATATGGACAGCTCTGCTGTGTGCTCTCTTTGCCACTTCCTGTAGGGATTGAGAATATCCCACAAGTAAGGATGAAGCCGTGGACCGGACACACCAATGTAAGAGAAAGTGTTTTTTTTTTTAAATCTACACTACTGTGACACCAGATATGAGTTGCACTGGGGTGACACTGTGCCCTGGCAGGCAGGCACTGAAATGCACACCTGTGAAGGAAACTGACTGCTATTATTTAACACAGTCAAAAAAGTGTTGTTTTTTTAAAATCTACACTACTGTTACACCAGATAAGAGTTGCACTGGGGTGACACTGTGCCCTGGCAGGCAGGCACTGAAACGCACACGTGTGAAGGAAACTGACTGCTATTATTTAACACAGTCAAAAAAGTGTTGTTTTTTTTAAATCTACACTACTGTTACACCAGATATGAGTTGCACTGGGGTGACACTGTGCCCTGGCAGGCAGGCACTGAAACGCACACGTGTGAAGGAAACTGACTGCTATTATTTAACACAGTCAAAAAAGTGTTTTTTTTTTAAATATACACTACTGTTATACCAGATATGAGTGGTGGCACTGGGCAAGTGGGCACAGTATACGCTGTGAGCCTGACACACACGCTGGCAGGCAGGCAACTGCAATTAGATTACACATAAAAAAAAAAGCAGACTGATGTTCTAGCCCTAAAAAGGGCTTTTTGGGGTGCTGTCCTTACAACAGAGATCAGATGAGTCCATCAGGACTGTAGTGGATACTGAATACACTAGCCTAGCTATCGATTTCCCTATTAAATCAGCAGCAGCTACACTGTCCCTTCTCTCACTAAGAATGCAGCTTCCAAATGAATCTAAAATGGATGCTGTCCAGGAGGTGGGAAGGTCTGGGAGGGAGGGTCTGCTGCTGATTGTCTTCTGACTGTGAGGTACAGGGTCAAAGTATTACTCAATGATGACGAATAGGGGGCGGATCGAACATCGCATATGTTCGCCCGTCGCGGCGAACGCGAACAAGCTATGTTTGCCGGGAACTATTCGCCGGCGAACTATTCGCGACATCACTAGTCAGCACTAATTGCCTGAAATGCAAGTCTGTCAAAAGATCTGAGATAAGGATGCAGTCAGCAGAAGCTTAGATCCAAGGTAATTACAGAGGTAAAAAGTATATTTCTATAACAGTGTTGGTTATGCAAAACGGGGGAATGGTAAATAAAGGGATTATCTTTCTTTTTAAAAAAATAACATTTTTGGTGTTTACTATCCCTTTAACTATCAGCACTAGCTTAGAGAGACAAAGGTGCTTTGAGCATATGGTGAAGCATCATTTATTGCAATGATTACATGACACACACCCACTGGCGCATAGAGCAGATTATACTCATATTAATGTTTCCTAGCAAAAATCATTCAAATAGACGAAGCAGGTTTTTTATTTAAAGGTAGTTTTTATGCTGCTCAAGTTTGGAGGTTAAAATTGTGATTGTGTATATTTTCATGGCGGTCAAATTAATAATTGCCAGGGCATGGCACCAACCCAAGGGGGTTAGGTCCTGTCAACAATGGCCCATATAGAGACTATGGAGAGTGCGGTGTTTGCCGCCAATAACAAAATCACAACCCACTGCATGTGTTCGGAGGCCTGGCGGCATGGTCGAATGAAGGATCGGGAGGCAGCTAGTGGGTCTTCTGTGGTAGTGAACTCTTCTAATAATACAGAGAAATATTATAAGTAATGTTCCTAACAACCCTTTCCCCCTCCCCCCCATTTTTTTCTTTTCTCTCTCTTCCTCCATTCTTCCCTTTCCTATATAACTAACATCCTCATTTCAAATAGTCTTTGCTATGTAAAAATACAAGGGGGCCTATTTATCAAAGGTCTTGCGGACCTGATCCGACAGCAATACGCTCTCCGCATTTAACATTGCCCCAGCAGCTCACAAGAGCTGCTGGTGCAACGCCGCCACCTGCTGACTCGTGGCCAATCGGCCACCAGCAGGGAGGTATCAATCAACCCAATCGTACTTGATTGGGTTGATTTCCGGCGATTCCTGTCCGCCTCATCAGAGCAGGCGGACAGGTGTTAGGGTGCCAGGAATCAGACTGAGACGAGAAGTGCAAAAAGTCAAATAACAAGCCAGGAATCAAAACCAGAGCTGGTAGGCAGACAAGCCAGAATTAGGAACAAGAAGAACAGCAGAGTCAGGAACAAGCCAAGGATCAGGAACCAGGAGGGAAGTCAGACAGCCAGGTAATACACAGGAGCTCTCACAAACAGGTCTGAGACAACGCAAGGGCAAAGCATACTGAACAGAGGCCCTTTAAATAGTAAATGATGACATCACAATTCTGAGACTGCATCCTGTCTCACACTGATGATGTACACCAGTCTGGCCATAAAAGGAAGTGTAGAAATTGAGCAGCATCACACAGTATGCACCAGAGTCAGCAAGAGAGGTAAGTAAAATGGCTGTCAGCAGCACATGGCAAACAAAACAGGAAAAAACCCTGACAACAGGGTTATGGAGCAGTGGTCTTTAGACTGCTGCTTCATAACTGGTGTTTCTGGCGAGTCTGAAGACTCGCCAGAAACACGGGCCCACAAGCTCCGTTCGGAGCTTGATAAATGGGCCCCAAGGTATCGAGTAACTTCACTTTCAAAACAGACTCTTAAGCCTTAGCTCATTCTTTATGTTGTATTTTAAGATAGACATTATATAATGGTTCGCTTGTATATGCATAGATATGTAAGAAATCACTAATTTTGTAAACGAATACTATAAGTGAGATTTGTTCTCGGATAAGTCACATCTTCTGAGACATTGGACTTGAATACTGCATATGAAGATACAACTTTGACTCACAATGAATCAGAAACTGTCTGATATAATTTTACTAATTATTTAGCTTTTTTGTCAGAGTATAGTAACTGTCCAAGTGTGCCTATCCTATTGCCTTGATAACATGTGACGTTGTTGAGTGTAAATTCTTACTTTTGTTTGATACCATTCTACTTATGATTCAGCATTTTGTCAGATAGTATGGCAATTGTCAAAATGAGCCGATCTTATTATCTTAATAACATGTAACATTGTTGATTGTCAATTCTTATTCATGTTATATTACTTGAAAAACCCAATAAAAATTATATAAAAAAGGTAGTTTTACAGTGTGTGTCAAATATCTCAAAGTTGTGATGGAAAGACCATAAAAAAGATCAACCATATTTTAGAGAAATAAATAATCCTTTTAGTCTTTATTATTTGAATATTGCAAGATAAATTCAACATTCACATCCATAGCATCCTTTATTAATAGACGTATTTTTTCTTTTATAGAACTTAGAGCTTCTCTGGAGGACCCCATACTCCTTACTAGCGGCAGCAGCAGCTCACACAGTAAATATGTTTTCTTGTCAACATTTTGATAGCTAGCACCAAAACTAGTACAACAATTGTCCCAAAAACAAAACACAATGAGGCCGAATTATCAAATGTCTGTCGGACCTGATCCGACAGTGCGGATCAGGTCTGACAGACCGCTGAATGTAGAGAGCAATACCCTCTTCGTATTCAGCATTGCACCAGCAGCTCACAAGAGCTGCTGGTGCAACGCCGCCCCCTGCAGACTCGCGGCCAATGGGCCGCCAGCAGGGAGGTGTCAATCAACCCGATCGTATTTGATCAGGATGAATTGTGGCGATTCCTGTCCGCCTCATCAGAGCAGGTGGACAGGGCTATGGAGCAGCAGTCTAAAGAAAACTGAAGATTCGCCAGAAACACGGGGCATCAAGCTCCATTCGGAGCTTGATAGATAGGCCCCATTTAGTCCAAAACATAACATAATGCTGTTTTTGGACTATGCCATATTGTCTTATATTTTATTAAAGTTAATATTACAATTCACTGAATATATTTCAAGGACTGAGTACATCAATCCAAAAAGTATAAAAGGTGAAGAGAAACAGAGGGGCGCCTCATGTGTAGTATCGTCATATGCAGACACAGAATATAGACAAATTTAGCCAAATGGGTACTCACACACTCCAGGAGCACACTTATGTGCTGGTAGGGGCCGGCTGCAGATTTATATGGGTGTGGCAGCTCACCCGTACAATGGCGTTCTCAGTGCTGTGGTGCTGGGAATGTAATAGAGAAAAAGCACTACATGTGCAGACTGTTAAAGGTACAACCATTAAAATTTGCTTAGTTATGTAGATGGGTACTCACATATTCCCAGAGCACACAAATGTGCTTTTAGATACCGGCTGCAGAACTAGGCAGGTGTAGCAGCTCACCCAAACAAACAGGTTCTTGATGCCTGATGAAACGGTTGGTTAACCGAGAAACGCGTTGCAACTATTGGGGCAATATTGTTAACCCCTTTAATCCACTTGGTACAACAAACCTGTGCGTTGTTGTTGTTTTTTAACTTGTTTTTATTAAATAATTGTATTTTTACCTATTGAGTGGATTTTTCTACCTACCTACTGCCTTATTTGCACACAAGAATTGTTCCTGACACTTTGTGCAACATTTTTTGGACCACCTTGCATACTGTTTCACAACAGTATCTGTTTCAAGAACCTGTTTGTTTGGGTGAGCTGCTACACCTGCCTAATTCTGCAGCCGGTATCTACAAGCACATTGGTGTGCTCTGGGAATATGTGAGTACCCATCTACATAACTAAGCAAATTTTGTTGGTTGTACCTTTAACAGTCTGCACATGTAGTGCTTTTTCTCTATTACATTCCCAGCACCACAGCACTGAGAACGCCATTGTACCGGTGAGCTGCCACACCCCTATAAATCTGCAGCCGCCCCATACCAGCACATAAGTGTGCTCCTGGAGTGTGTGAGTACCCATTTGGCTAAATTTGTCTATATTTTGTGTCTGCATATGACGATACTACACATGAGGCGTCTCCTCTGTTTCTCTTCACCTTTTATAGTTTCGCCTGGACCAGCCAGTGAGGAGGAGGCAGCCAATATTGGACAATAACCTATACCATCTTAAGGACATTCCTTTCACATACTTTTTTTAGGATTTATTGCAACCACAACTTTTACTATATACATATTCTTTGTATTAATTTTACACCACAATTGTGTTTTGTGCTTTATGTTCATTTAGCGCCCCCCCCCCCTTTTTGTGATTAGGTCACAGTTGTTATATTAAATCCAAAAAGTATGAATACAATCTAACGTAGTAATGTGAAATTTAAATTATGTTTTTATATTGATATTATTATTATTAAAGTGAAAGTAAATTTAAATCTATTCGGATACTGCTTTAGTTTAATTGACTATCAAACAGTTCAGTCGCTAACTTTTTATTTTTTACATTTTTAAGTTTTTATTAAATATTTATATAATTGCGATCTTACTCTTCTGTTGATTCCTCCGCCCCCTCGCTTTCTTCCAGCTTTATATTTCTCACTGGGTTCAGCAGTCCCATCTGCCGTATGCGTAAGGAAGCGTGCTCGTACTCAATGGGGCCTATCTATCAAGTTCCGAATGGAGCTTGAGGGCCTGTGTTTCTGGCGACCCTGTAGGCTTGCCAGAAACAGCAGTTATGAAGCAGCGGTCTAAAGACCGCTGCTCCATAACCTGTCCATCTGCTCTGAGCAGGCGGACAGACATCGCCGGAATTCAACCTGATTGAGTACGATCAGGTTGATTGACACCTCCCTGCTGGCTGCGAATCTTCAGGGGCGACGTTGCATCAATCTGCAGGGGGCGGCGTTGCACCATCAGCTCACAAGAGCTGCTGGTGCAATGCTGAATAGCGTATTGCTCTCCACATTCAGCGAGGTATGTTGGACCTGATCCACACTGTCAGATCAGGTCCGACATACCTTTGATAAATAGCCCTCAATTACTTAATTTGTGCGCATGCGCAATATTACGATCTCCGCTGAGATCCTCCTAACAGTGTCTCGGTATCTGCAAAATTGGTCTGATCTCTAGCTCCGTGTGAGTGATGTGACGATATTAGGGGAGTTAGCCACATGCACATTACAACCCGGGGGCGTATATTGAACTGATTTAGACGCCAATGGGGGAACCAATCAGTTTGATACAGCTGGAATCGTCACTATAAATTATTTTTTTTAATGCAGGTGGAGGAACGCAGAGAGAGTTAGGCAAAAAAGGTATTTATAAAACACAGACAACAAAATCATGAATTAAACTGCCCTTTATTTTTAAAATATATTTAAATTCTAAATAACGATTAGCTTGACTTTACTTTCACTTTAATGTAACCCTTCTATCTTGTAGAGCTATTGACTGATATGAGTGGCAGCCAGGAGGACGAGATGCCCCCCTTAGAGACGAGTGGTGAGATATTTAAACAGCATCAACATACATACATAAACTTTCACAGTTACTTGGCAAAAGACTTTGCATACTATCCCTTCAAATATCACACCTGCCCCAGAAAATGTAAAAAAAGTTCTCGCTATTGGATGATTCAAATCAGTCAATCGAAATTAAGTGGTACCCATATATATTGGGGTTCCGCACTTCTGGGATTTCAGTGTGTGGTGGTGACCACATGAAGAGCAGGGCTCCCTGAAGAGAGCCGAAGACCCAACAATTCCAAAAATTGCAGAGCAGAGGAAGAGGCTGCTGAAGTCTGCCTCCATGAAGATGGTCCCCCAGCACCCGGACCCGGGATAAACAGCGCACAACGTTGCATCAACTTTAACACTTTTGGCGTTAGTAATTTTTTGGGGTGGGCTTTTTTTATTTTAAGAATATGTTTTTTTATTTTAACTCTTTGCTTCTAGCCTAGGTTTTTTTTAGCTAGATTTTGTTATTTGGGGTGTGTGTTACTTGAATGTAGATGGGGGGGTTGTAATTTTTTTTATTTTCCAAAGAGCTAAAATCACTTATGGGCAATGCCCTACAAAAGGCTTTTTTCTTCATAAATGGAAAGAGTCCACAGCTGCATTCATTACTTTTGGGAATTAAGAACCTAGCCACCAGGAGGAAGCAAAGACACCCCTTAAGCTTAAATACTCCTCCCATTCCCCTCGTCCCCCAGTCATTCTTTGCCTTTTGTCCCAGGAGGTTGGCAGAGAAATGTCAGAAGTTTGTTTTGTCTCTTATGAAGGGTAGTACTCTTCAGTATGGGATGTGAGCTTTAAGTAATCCTATCAGCCTCTCAGTGAGGGCCTGGATGAAAGTTAGAGTCCGGAGATGCAGGGAGAGTCTCTTTCTGTGACATGATCCTGACTCATATTAATAGCTCCACAAGCAATCAGCATTGTCCAACTTTGCTTCACTGCCTGCTTTCTTCTCTCAAGTCTATGGCGGAAGCGCTGCTACTATTCGTCACACTTGAAGGGCTGTGTTCCTGTTCCACGGCGTAGATTCCGATAAGATCGTTTCATTTTACTTCATCAGAATGTACTGTAACTTATTTGTTTTCCGTAAGGAACTATCTTGCAGGACTTATTAAGTATAATATAGGGCCTCAGTGAGGCTCCTTTGGTACCTTGAATTTGAGGGTTAATATCTCTCGAGTGGGATTATTGAACAGGTTTTTTTTTAATCATGTTTGTTATGTGATTCAATCTGCTTATGTGTAGTATTAACTGGGCTCTTGACTTAGAAAATAAAGGCCTTTGGGAGTGACATGACCTTATGGTTGGGCACGCTTTTTTTGAACTGTATGGTTCACCTTGTGACTGGACGTAACCCGGCCTTGGGGGGCCTATACAGTTCCCTGCGGGTGTAGCTGTACCTAATTGTTGTGCCTTTCGTTACAGAATAGCGCGCCTTCGCGTTTTAATCAGACACGTTTTTGAGTTATTAGAGGATCCTATCCTCAATGAATACGGGAATCCGCAGTATTCTGCTTCAAATGGTTCATCTCATTAGACATGTGGGGATGACATAATCTCCTGATTGTCGGTTGTTGAGATCCTTCCCAGTTCTTGTTGGAAGATCAGGTTTCCATTTGGCTAGTCCTGCGGGTCTGCCTGTTTCTTCTTAGGCGTTTGCCTACAGGCTGCCTTATTTTTCTTTTATCCAGTTAGGATGAGTTTTATTTTGATTATATGTTTCCTTTGGGAACTATCTCTGGGATCGATTCTCGCTGTTACTTCTGCAGAAGTTGTTAAGGGACATGTTAGTCCTATGTTTGTCTGTTATCTCTTCTCCTCTGAGGGAGGCTCTTGGCTTAGAAAATAAAGGCCTTTGGGAGTGACGTGACCTTATGGTTGGGCACGCTTTTTTTGAACTGTACTGTTCACTTTGTGACTGGACGTGTTTATGTTTTGGTCTTCAATTTCTGCATTCTTGATCGTGTGGCGACTAAAGAAATTAGAGTCTGCTAGTGTCTGGTTCTAGGAGGTGGTGAGTGCCCCAGCCATTGTGGGTGCCAGGTGCCGTTTAGGTTTTTGCTTTAGACCATTATTATTATATTCTCTATCTAGTTATGGAGGATTCTGAAGCTGAGACTGTTCAAATTTCAGATTCAGATTCTTCAACTTGTGAAGAATGCGAATTGGCCCCGTTGACACAGGTCAATCAGTTATGTTCGATATGTGGTATTAGAGTGCCCTGTTCCTCGGGCTCGGGAATCAGGGGTCTGCTGAGCCATCTGCCTCTGCGGGTTCTGTCTTCCGAGAGGCGAGCTCCCTACCGCTCACTACTACTACACATGCGGGTAACCCAGATTATGTTTATCCCTCCTTACAGGGCGGCTTGTTCCCCCCAGAAGTTGCAGCTTATTTTCGCTTTCACATATTTTTGGCGATTATGCATCTGCAAAGTCCAGACGTTTATTTGCGTTTGTGCTTGTGCCCAATCGTCCCGGGTCACCCAGCCTTGGGGGGGCCTATACAGTTCCCTGCGGGTGTAGCTGTCCCTGAGTGTTGTGCCTTTCGTTACAGAATAGCGCGCCTTCACGTTTTACTCAGACACGTTTTTGAGTTATTAGAGGATCCTATCCTCAATGGATATGGGAATCCGCAGTATTCTGCTTCGAATAGTTCACCTCATTAGACATGTGGGGGATGACATAATCTCCTGATTGTCGGTTGTTGAGATCCTTCCCAGTTTTAGTTGGAAGATCAGGGTTCCGTTTGGCTAGTCCTGCGGGTCTGCCTGTTTCTTCTTAGGCGTTTGCCAACGGGCTGCCTTATATTTCTTTTATCCAGTTAGGATGAATTTTATTTTGATTATATGTTTCCTTCAGGAACTATCTCTGGGATCGATTCTCGCTGTTACTTCTGCAGAAGTTGTTAAAGGGACACTGAACCCAAATTTTTTTCTTTCATAATTTTGATAGAGCATGAAATTTTAAGCAACTTTCTAATTTACTCCTATTATCAATTTTTCTTTATTCTCTTGGTTTCTTTATTTGAAATGCAAGAATGTAAGTTTAGATGCCGGCCCATTTTTGGTGAACAACCTGGGTTGTCCTTGCTGATTGGTGGATAAATTCATCAACCAATAAAAAAGTGCTGTCCAGAGTGCTGAACTAAGAAAAAAGCTTAGATGCCTTCTTTTTCAATTAAAGATAGCAAAAGAATGAAGAACAAATGATAATAGGAGTAAATTAGAAAGTTGCTTAAAATTGAATGTTCTATCTGAATCACAAAAGAAAAAATGTGGGTTAAGTGTCCCTTTAAGGGACATGTTAGTCCTATGTGTGTCTGTTATCTCTTCCCCTCTGAGGGAGGCTTTAGGCAGCTTGACACAGTTATGGCCCTGTTGCAGGCTGGTCCTGTTTGGGTTCAGATCTTCTGTCTCATGGCCTGTTCAGACATGTGGCGCCTGTTCGGCCTGACTGGTCCGGTTGCGGCGCTGAGTGCTTACTTTATTATTTGTGTTTATTGTTTTCATTTTACAAGTTTCAGCTAAACGTTATAACGAGGACTCGTGGGTCCGTGAGGCTGGAAGGATTGTTTCAGTCCTTATTGAGCCTTCAAGTTGGATTACTGGGTCAGCGGCATTCCGCTTCGTCACTCATTTTGCTTTCGCGTCTCTGGGGACCTAGAGTATTCTTCCTCACATGGGAAGATTGGAGGTTTAGCGCCTCCTTACCGCTGGTTTAAGGCGGTTTGGCCTTTTGGAGGCTCTAGGAATTGTCCTGTTGGGCGTACTCCTTCCGGGGTTCTCTGGTCAGTGAGACCTTTGGACTTCCCCATGTGGGTTAAGTCTCCTTATGGGGCCCTGGATTTCCATTCGGGAGAGGATTGCTCTCTTTTTGAGACCTTTTTTGATTTTGTCTGTTCCTCCATGTGAGTTGGGTCTCCTTTGGAGACCTGAATTTCCCTTTGAGAGAGTTCTTTTTGGCTCTGTTTGGGAGTTTTCCGGATCTGGGGATGTTCCGCAGTCTTGGTTGCAGGTTCCCCTCTGTCTCGTATGGTGAGGTGGAGACTTACCTTGATTGAGTGACCTTGTCCTCGTGGTTTTCCCTTGCTTTGGTCATCTTGTGGCATTCTAATGCCTATGGGCTCTAGTGTCTTGGTTCGAGATGCCTTAGCTCCTTTGGAGCATTGGACTTCGGCATGGAGTGGTCTCCTTCTTAGGTCGGGACTTGCGAGTTGTCTCGTTCTCTGGGTTCTCCTGGAGGTTACATTAATATCTCCCTGTGGGTCTGTTTCTAGGACAGACGGGGTGTTTCAATTGCTGGCATATTGTTTGTTTTAAACAATGGGAGTCTCGAACCTGTCATTGCCCTGGCTCTTCTGGTTGCTGAGGCTGTTGCTTAGCATTTCACTTGTGGATCCTGTTCATGGTGTACCACAGTGGCTTAGAGGCAACTATGCTTCCTTGAAGGCTGAAGGTCTGGAGTTCATATCCAGCTGTGACTATGTGCTCTTCATAATGCATGTTCGGCAGATATCCTTGCCAAGGCTCTATTAACCGGTCTTTCAGGATCCAGGGCAGGTTCAGGATTCTCCTGTTCCGGGTATGGGCTATTACCTTTGGTCTGGCTAGTTGAGCTGGTCGACGGCCAGATTTTCTGAGTACTGCTTTCATTGGCTTTGCCTAGACTCAATGAATTGTTTCCCCTGGATAAAAATAAAAATAACAATATTTACACAGAAATAACAATATTTAATGTAACTTCATAAAAATAATGCAATATAATTGATGCTAAGTAACCACTGGTGGTACACTCTTTAAAAAAACACTATAAAAAGCAATATAGATAGTTGGACTGTCCAGTAAGGTGATTAACCAGATGGTGCCAAACAGCAAGCTCAAAAAAGTCTTGGTGAAAGAAACGTCTTAGTTGAATATACACATTTGACTGGCTACAGGCAATGAATGAGGGCAGTTGGCTTAGAGACAGTACATAAGAAAGTACAAACACCAAATCTTTGGTCTAACACGCTGCTACGTTACCAGAGTTAGATCAGCAGTACAGTCCCATTTGTTCAGCTATGACCATCTCTGGTCTAACAATCAACCTTCTGGGCCGGGTCAAGGATCTACCTTTTAGGTGTCCGGTCGTCCTGCCGTGATTGATTGTTAGACCATTAGAGGCGATTCACGGGAGAAGGTCATAGCCGAACAAATGGGACTTTACTGCTAATCTAACTCTGGTAACGTAGCAGCGTGTTAGACTGAAGATTCGGTGTTTGTACTTTCTTATGTACTGTCTCTAAGTGACTGCCCTCATTCATTGCCTGTAGCCAGTCAAACGTGTATCTTGAAATAAGACGTTTCTTTCACCAAGACTTTTTTGAGCTTGCTGTTTGGCACCATCTGGTTAATCACCTTACTGGACAGTCCAACTATGTATATTGTTTTTTATAGTGTTTTTTAAAGAGTGTACCACCGGTGGTTACTTAGCATCAATTATATTGCATTATTTTTATGAAGTTACATTAAATATTGTTATTTCTGTGTAAATATTGTTATTGTTATTTTTATGAACTAGTTCTTTTTTTTTTGCACACATTTTATACCGAGCTTTTTAAGAGCAACATCTGCATTTTATTTTATCTATACTCCCCTGAATTGCCTTTAGAGTGCTGTTCAATGTTTGATGTTTGCTGGTATTTGTATAGTGCAAGAGAGTTTATACCTTTCCTGTGGGTTTCTCCTGGATGGTTTGCTGAAGTACCCTGATGGCTTCACGGTTCTGCAGGCAAAGGGTTATAGGGATAACCACTGCAGTTTATGCTCCCTTCTGTGTGCTAGGTTTTAAGGGATTCCTTCCAGGTTCATCTGCGTTAGAGAGTGTTCTCTTATTCGGCCTGTTGCCTTGTGCCTCGTGGGCAGGCACTCTGTCTCTAATGGCCCCTTTTTCTTAGGGGGGGGCTTGTTCTCCTATATGGAGGCCTTGTTTAGGATTTTTCCTAGTATTCAAGGGATGGAATAGAGGGTTTAACCTATTTAGAGAGCAGCATGCTCTCTAGGTTGTTCTGTTCTTCCGGTGTCTTGTTGACTCTGTGTCAAAATGGGCCGTTGCTAGACTCTTCTGGGTCTTTGGCCTTGTCAACTGTCTTTTTTGAGCCTTGGGGGGTTCCCGAGCTCTGTGGAATGTCTGACGCCGTTTTTTACACTCTTTTGTGAGCGGGTGCCGGGGTTCTTCTATTCCCCTGTTTTCGGACCTACTGATGCTTGGGCTGGCCCGGCTGGGAGTAGGTCCTAAGATCGTTGTTCTGCGGGGGTGTAATGGGCCTAGTTGAGGTTCTATACTTCTCCCCTTTGGGAACTATGTGTCGGTCTGGCGGCTGAGATTGCCTAGAGGGTGCCCTCTGTTTGGGCGTTTTTACAATCCGAAATAATTTTTGGCCGCCTCTTACTTTTCATAAAGTTTTCATACTCGGTGTTTACTCGTCTGGGTATTCTAGGTGCTGACGACTTGAGGATAAGTTTTCTGTGGTCGTTTCGGTGCTTCCACTCGTCGTGGAGAGTAGAAATCTTTGTTTCGGATGCCCGGTCCTAGGCCTTGTGTTATGTTGGTCTAGGCATGGCCTCCCCTTATTTGTTTGAACCCATTTGGGTCTTTATAAGCTGGGCTCATTATAGGGGTCTTCCTTTCTGGAATTTTGTGGCGTCCTTTCGATTTCCTTTGGTTTTTTCTCGCCCTGTCCCTTTGTGAGTTTTGAGCTGGTGTTCCCTTTGCTAGCAAGGGGTGTGTGGTTGGGGGCCGACCGCTGGACGACGGTGTCTCCTGGATGACTGTTGGTTCAGTTGAGTCTGATTTTATGGTCTCTAGCTAGACTTCCGGACTATCTGCGGGTCAGTGTCCTTGGGGCCTTTTCCTTTCAATTTCCTCAGCTTCGGACGAAGCAGGGTTTTGTTGGGTAGTGGTTTCAGACCTAGTGCACTCACAATGGGCCGCCTCTTGTACCCTCCCGTCTTGGCATCAGTCTCCTCTATAGCTTGGGTATTGTTTTCCCAAAAGTAATGAATGTAGCTGTGGACTCTTTCCATTTATGCTTACCTGATCATTTTCTTTTTCTTCAGATGGAAAGAGTCCACAGCTCCCCACCCATATATTTTTCTATGGGGCGTCTCTATTTTTATTCTTTTGGCACCTTTTTCACCCTGATATTTCTTCTACTGTTCCTTGTTCCTCGGTAGAATGACTGGGGGATGAGGGGAGTGGGAGGAGTATTTAAGCCTTTGGCTGGGGTGTCTTTGCCTCCTCCTGGTGGCCAGGTTCTTAATTCCCAAAAGTAATGAATGCAGCTGTGGACTCTTTCCATCTAAAGAAAAGAAAATTATCAGGTAAGCATACTTTATGTTTATAAGGGCTATTGTAATTTAATTTAGTGTTAGGGTTTAGTTTTTTTATTTTAGGTGTTTTTTTATTTTATGGGGCATGTAGTTTAGTGTTAGGTATAATGTTTTTATTTTGGATACTGTAGTTTATTATTTTTTGTAACAGCTTTTTTTATTTTTCTGTAACTTAATTTTTTTTTTATTTGTTGTTAACTTAGTGGGGTTACTTTAAAGGGGGGGTTAGTTTAGAGGGGGAGTTAGTTTGATGGGGTTAGGTGTTTGCAGTGTTTAAACAAAAGAGGCTTCCTCTCCGTCACCTGAAGTGCTGTAGCTAGCAGTGGATCGTGCTGCACAAAACATTTAGACTAGGTAAAATAGGCAGACCCAACGACAGTATGCAATAAAGAGTTTAAAAACAGCTTACAGCTTTATTTCCAAGCAAATAAAAAATACAGACATGGCAAGACTGCTTCCATCTGCGGACCTCTTGCCATGTCTGATTGTATTTTTTTATTTGCTTGGAAATAAAGCTGTAAGCTGTTTTTAAACTTTTTATTGCACACTGTGCGGCATAGGGCGTAATAGATAGTAGCAGTGGGTATGTGGCGTGATATGGATTAATAGATGGATACTAGCGGTGGGTATGTGGCGGCATGGGGGTTAATAGATAGTAGCAGTGGGTATCTGGTGGTATAGGGGTTAATAGATAGATAGTAGCGGTGGGTATGTGGTGGCATAGGTGTTAATAGATAGATAGTATTGGTGGGTATGTGGCATGATATGGGTTAAAAATAGATACTAGCGGTGGGTATGTGGTGGTATAGGGGTTAATAGATAGTAGCGGTGGATATTGTTGGGAAATACAACAGCATGTACTATACCACATGTATGAACAACATTGATGCTGTAGATGGCGCTGTTCAGTTTAGATTGCTGATTGTTTATATCTGTGATCTTGTTCATTCTTTTATACAGGAAGGAAGTTGTTTTTTTTTAATCTCTATTGTGTTTTTCCTCCTCTGTGTGTGCTGACTATAGTTTTACAAGTCCTTTGGTATGTTCCAAATATTGCTGATGCATCTGTACAAGTAAAGCCTAATGCAGTTTTCTTTAAAAGCTTCCAGTGTCTTTTTGATACATACACCAACAGGTTATGGGCCCAGACACTGAAGAAAAAGAAACTACAAGTCAGTAAGTGTTGCATCTATGATCCAAGCAAATACTGTGTGAGGAAACAAGAGCTGCATCCAAATTACTGAAAGATGGCAAGTGGTTCAGATGTGAAATATGCAATAGCGAAATTAAATAATACCAACTACCAGCTGTGGAAGTTTAAGCTTGAAATGCTGTTATCCAAAGATGATTTATGGGAGGTGCTGGATACAAACAGACCCACTGATAATCCAGGGGAATGGGACAAGAAAAACAGACAAGCAAAAGCAGTTATAAGCCTGTTAGTGGAGGATGATCAACTCATTCACATAAGAAAAGAAAACACAGCTAAAGGTATGTGGACTGCACTACAAAAACTGCATGAGCGTTCAAACTTAAATAGTAAACTATATTTGCTGCGCAAACTATATAAGATGAGGCTGGAAAAAGGCCAGGAAATGTGTGAACATGTGAATGCTATGCTAGAGATTGTGGAACAGCTATGTGCAATTGGAGAAGAAATTAAAGACAATCATATAGTAGCATTGTTACTATGTAGCCTTCCAGAGTCATATAGTGCCCTTATCAATGCTCTAGAAACCAGACCTGAACAAGAACTAACACTAGAATATGCTAAGGGAAAACTAATTGATGAATATAATAGAAGAAAGGAAAACATGCATAGTGAAGAAAATGAGAGATCAGAGGTAGCTCTGAAGGCGCAAGAAGGCACAAAACAAAACAGAGAAACCAGAGTGTGTTTTTGCTGCAAAAAGGTCGGTCACCTGAAAAAGAACTGCTCAATCTGGAAAGCTGAGCAGCGAAGGTTAGAACCACCTACAAGAGAGAGAGCTAAGGCAGCCACAAAGCAAACTGCAGCTGCATCATGGAGCGGCAGCTTTAAAGTGACTCAGAATAGTACACCACACGGATGGTGCATTGACTCAGGGGCAACTAGTCACATGACAAGTGACGAGACATTCTTCACAGAAATTGATTTCAATACTAAAGATAAAGTCTTCCTAGCAAATGGGAAAAGTATTACAGCTGAAGGTAATGGTCAAGGGTTCCTGACTTGCATCACACCATCAGGAGGTAAGCAAAGCATTCTAGTAAAGAATGTTCTGTACGTCCCAAGTTTAGAAGGAAGCCTCCTATCAGTGAAAACTCTTGCTAACAATGGACTTACAGTTCAGTTCCAAGGCAATGAATGCACAATTCGAAACAGGAAACAAATCCTAGCAAAAGGAAGATTGAACGAACACCTGTACAAACTTATCACTGAAAGGAAGCAAGCCAAAACAGCCATTCATAATCCACACAATAAATGTATCCACCTGTGGCACAGGCGATTAGGGCATCGAAACCCAGAGGCCATAAAGGAACTTGCAAAGGAAGGTTTATCAGAAGACATGATAATTTTGCCTTGTGACATGCTCATGAAGTGCACATGTTGTATCAAAGCAAAGGCCACACGTACCCCACTTCCACAAGCCAGTCAAAGAAAAACCACTCACCCCATGGAACTCAAACACAGTGATGTGTGTGGACCAATGAAAACCCCCACACCCGGCGGGAACAGATATTTACTGACTTTCATTGACGATTATTCCAGGTACACAACAACATATCTGATGAAGCACAAAAGTGAGACATCAGAGAAACTTCAAGAATTTATAGCTACATTCAGCAATAAATTTCAACGGAAACCAGGAACAATACGTACCGACAACGGAGGGGAATATATGAGTAAGGAAGTGGAGTCATACATGAAGAAACAAGGCATTATACACCAAACGACTGTACCATACACTCCTGAGCAAAATGGTGTTGCAGAAAGGAAAAATCGCACCCTCATAGAAATGGCAAGATGCATGCTTTCAGACGCCAATTTACCTAACCAGTACTGGGGTGAAGCAATAATGACTGCAACATACTTACAGAACAGGCTACCATCAAAAACTATTGAGAGCACCCCATATGAAATGTGGAATGGATCAAAACCTAGTATGGGACATATTAGAGTGTTTGGATGTAAAGCATATGCCCATGTTCCAAGTGAGAAACGCTCCAAATTAGAGAACACAGCCATAGAAGGCATTCTTATGGGCTACAGTGAACAAAGTAAAGGCTATATAATTCTTCATCCAAAGACCAACAAGATCACAATAAGCCGCAGTGTTTATTTTGATGAAAGTCAAACATCAGAAAAAATGTCCCTCGAAAGCCATAAAGAGAACCTCTCCACTGAATCAGCAAGAGATGCTGACCAAAGTGAAGCTGTACAGGAGACAGAGCAAGAAGTGGAGCTCACAATAGAAAAAACAGCTACTCACAAACCAATAGAACCCACTGAACAACCAGAAATCAGAAAATCAACTCGGGTGACGAAAGGTATACCACCCCGCAAGCTGTCATACATCGCTAAGACACATGAAACACTCAAACCAACATCCTGGGAAGATATTGAAAAATTGCCAAAAAGGGAAGCCAACCAATGGAGAAAAGCAGCCGAAGAAGAAATAAAATCACTTCAGGAAAACAAAACCTGGACACTCACTGAGCTCCCCCCCGGTCGCAAAGCTATAGGAAGCAAATGGACTTTTAAAGTAAAATACGATGCAGAAGGAAATATCCACAGATACAAGGCAAGATTAGTTGCAAAGGGATATTCACAGAAATTTGGAGAAGATTATGATGAAACTTTTGCTCCAGTTGTAAAACACTCCACCATCAGAGCGCTCCTTAGCATTGCAGCCGGAAAGGGAATGCAAGTGAGGCACCTGGACGTCAAAACTGCTTTCCTATATGGAGACATCAAAGAGGATCTCTACATGGAACAGCCACCTGGATTTGAGAGGGAACCGAACCTTGTATGCAAACTTCAAAAGAGCATCTATGGACTAAAGCAAGCTGCGAGAATGTGGAATGAAAAAGTGAATGAAGTACTCATGAAACAAGGATTCTCAAGAAGCAAAGCAGATCCATGTCTATATTCAAGGCATCAAGAAAACAAATGGATATACATCCTAATTTATGTTGATGACATCATAACTTGTTTTGAACAAGAAGGGGACTGTGACCAAATAGTTCATATATTAAAACAGAACTTTGAGATTAAAGAACTAGGGAACATCACTTATTATTTAGGAATCCAAATAGAAAGGGAAGAGGATGGAAGCTATCTTCTTAACCAAAGTCAGAAAATTACAGAAATATTAGAGCAATTTCACATGCAAGATGCAAAAGAGGTGAAAACACCTATGGAACCAGATTACCTGAAAAACAACGGAATAGAAAACTTGTTACCCAATAACGACAATTACCGCAGGGCAATTGGAAAATTGCTATACATTGCCACCGTGACAAGACCAGACATTGCCGCAGCAATAGGTATACTCTGTAGAAAAGTTGCGACACCATGTCAACGCGACTGGAATGCAGTAAAGAGGGTGATACAGTACCTAAAAGGAACAATTCGGATGAAGCTGCGACTGCCAGCAACATCAAACCCAAAACTAATTGGATATGTTGATGCTGATTGGGCCGGAGATACCACTGACCGCAAATCTACAAGTGGTTACATCTTCCAGTATGGAGAAGGAACAATAAGTTGGTCCAGTCGAAAACAAGCGACTGTTGCACTCTCTTCAACGGAAGCAGAATATATAGCAGCAGCACATGCATGTCAAGAAGCAATTTGGATTTGTCAACTTTTTCAAGACATGGGACTGGATGTGTCTAAACCCATACCAATTCTTGAAGACAACCAAGGGTGTATAAAGTTGACACAATCAGAAAGAGTGAATCCTCGAACCAAGCACATTGATGTAAAATATCATTTACTCAGGGACATGCAAGAACAAGGTATTATTGACATTCAATACTGCCCATCGGAAGAGATGACTGCAGACGCACTCACAAAGCCGTTGCCAAAGGAACGGCATTGTTTTCTTCAAAAGAAACTGAATGTTGTGTAATTATGTACATGCCGTTGAGAAGGGGTGTTGGGAAATACAACAGCATGTACTATACCACATGTATGAACAACATTGATGCTGTAGATGGCGCTGTTCAGTTTAGATTGCTGATTGTTTATATCTGTGATCTTGTTCATTCTTTTATACAGGAAGGAAGTTGTTTTTTTTTAATCTCTATTGTGTTTTTCCTCCTCTGTGTGTGCTGACTATAGTTTTACAAGTCCTTTGGTATGTTCCAAATATTGCTGATGCATCTGTACAAGTAAAGCCTAATGCAGTTTTCTTTAAAAGCTTCCAGTGTCTTTTTGATACATACACCAACAGATATGTGGCGGGAGATAGTAGTGGTGGGTATGTGGCGGCATAGGGGTTAATAGATAGTATCGGTGGGTATGGGTATGTGGCGGCATAGGGGTTAATAGATAGATAGTAGTGGTGGGTATGTGGTGGCTTTTATTAGTGTAGTGTTAGTTTGTGATCGTGGGGTACTTTGGTTTAGGGGTATTAGGATTAGCGGTTAGGCAGACAGCAGTAATAATCCAGGGATTCTTTACTATACATCGCCAATATAGTCGGCTATGTGGGGTGTTGTCTAAGCCAGCATATGCCGCTATGTTGGGAGCTTAGAATATTCCGTCAGGCTCGCTCTACATACCGGTGGATCCCTTATAATATTTTACCACCTCGTAGCACTTTCGATCATCAGGGCCTTAGTCTGACCTTCAAATAAGTAGCAGATTTTTTCTAACAAATTTATGTTTATTTCCACTCCCCGTGTATCATGTGACAACCATCAGCCAATTACAAATACATATACATATTCTGTAAAAGTGTAAATATTAAAAGACTGTGCACTTTTTGTTAATGGAAGTAAATTGTAAATTTGGGATTCATGTCTCTGTGAGGCACACTATTGCTACATGTCTCCCTCAAGGAGGTATTCAGCAATAGCCATGCTACTTAACCGCTTACAGTGAAAACAACATGTAAAAGACATTAAAGCTATGGTTTGCAAACTTTGCATTGGTTTCCATTTGAGGGAGACACCTCTTGAAAAGCTTCTTGAGTGTTGTTTACCATATGTCAATTATAAACAATAACGAGTTGTGCGTTCTGGTTTTAACGCTGAAAAAATGACCATTTCATCGTAAGCCATTACGAGTCTTGTCGGTATAGCTATACCGCAAGCATTTTAGCCTGTAAAGCAACGTCAGTCCCGCACTCAAAAAATTTACATTTTTGCAAGGGATTTCCATACCGCCGGTATTACAAGTTGTGCGGTGAGGCTAAAATGCTTGTGTTCCAGCCTATACCGACACGATCCATTCCGCTATCTGAAAGCAATAGTTATGGATTTTGTGTAACAAAAAATGTTTCACAAAACGCATAACTAAACTGTTACAAAGTACACTAACACCCATAAACTACCTATTAACCCCTATTCTGCCACCCTCCTGCATCGCAAACACTATTTAAAACTTATTAACCCCTAATCTGCCGCCCATCTACATCCCCGCAACTATAATAAATCTATTAACCCCTATTCCACCGCTGTCCCGACATCGCAGACACTATAATAAAGTTATTAACCCCTATTCCATCGCTCCCTGACATCGCCACCACTAATAAAAGTTATTAACCCCTAAACCTCTGGCCTCCCACATCACTGATACTAAATAAACCTATTAATCCCAAAACCGCAAGCCCCCCCCACATCACAAAAAACTAAATTAAACTATTAACCCCTAAACCTAACAACCCCCTAACTTTATATTAAAATTACAATATCCCTATTTTAAAATAAATAAAAACTTACCTGTGAAATTAAAAAAAAAACTAAGTTTAAACTAACAATTAACCTTACATAACTATTATACTAAAATAAAAATAACTACCAATTAAATAAACTAAATAACACATTAAAAAAAAAACTAACGCTACTAAAAAAATGTAAGTCTAAAATTACAAAAAATAAAAAATACTAAATCACAAAAAATAACAAACACTAAATTACGAAAAAATAACAAACGAAATTATCAAAAATAAAAACAAATACACCTAATCTAATCGCCGTCTGGATGGATGAAGACCTCGCCGCCTGTATGAAGACTTCTTGCCGCCTGGATGTCTGGACTTCAGAAACTGTGAGTGGATCTTCGGGGGTTAGTGTTAGGCTTTAAATCTTTTTTGGGTGGGTTTTTTTTAGATTAGGGTTTGGGCTTTATGTAAAAGAGCTGAATGCCCTATTCAGGGCAATGCAAAATAGCCGAATGCCTTTTTAAAAGCAATGCCCATACAAATGCCTTTTTCAGGGCAATGGGTAGCTTAGGTTTTTGTTAGAGTTAGGTTTTTTTATTTTGGGGGTTTGGTTGGGTGGTGTGTTTTACTGTTGGGGGGGGTCTTTGTATTTTTTTTCAGGTAAAATAGCTGATTTATTTAAAGCAATGTCCTATAAAAAGCCCTTTTAAGGGCTATTGGTAGTTTATTGTAGGCTAGGGGGTGTTTTTATTTTGGGGGGGGGGATTTTTTATTTTTATAGGGCAATTAGATTAGGTGTAATTTGTTTTTATTTTTGATAATTTCCTTTGTTAGTTTTCGTAATTTAGTGTTTTTTATTTTTCGTAATTTAGTATTTTTTATAATTTTAGCCATTTTTGTGATGTGGGGGGCTGGCGGTTTATTTAGTGGCGGTCATGTGGGAGGCCAGAGATTTCGGGGTTAATAACTTTATTTAGTGGTGGCGATGTCTGGGTGCGGTGGAATAGGGGTTAATAACTTAATTATAGTGGCGGCGATGTCGGGGAGTGGGGTTTTTGTGCAATATTTTTTTTTAAAATAATTTTTATCAGATAGTGTTATTATGAATGTAACTGTACTTTTAAATGTTTTTTTATGTGTTTTGTGTCACATTTTTCTTGTCTCGCGTAACAGTTAACCAGAGCTCTGAGGTTGTGGTAATTATTCTAATATAAATTGCGATTGCATTCGCATTTACTTTCAACTTGTAATTCGAGTGTTCCTTTCGTTGCATGCAAACATCCGCGATAAACCCGATATCACTTGTGCAAGACAGTTAGAGCGCCACTCATAATCTGGCCCTAACAGAGGATATTAACCATTAACAACAAAGACAGTATTGTAATCAATTTATTATATAAAATCCTCTTAAATTTAGTTTACGCAATGTAATTTATGGAAAAAAAATCCTTTGAACTCGATTAGGTTTCAGTTTACATAGCTTTACAAATATACTGAGATTTTTAGTATAGGTGGGGATACAACAGGAAAAAACAAACAAAATTTATTCTTATCTGATAAATTAGATTCTCCACTAGGAAGAGCTTATCCCTCCCACTCTCACAGAATTCCTTAGTCATACATATGCCAAGTAGATGGAAGGAAACTAGAAAAGCAGGAAAGTAAATGTGGGGCAAATTAAGGGCAAAACAAGTTCTGCTGTTAATTGTATACAAAAGAAGGGCGGGTTTGTGGACTCTTAACATCATTAAAAATAATTTAATTTATCAGGTAAGAATACATTTTGTTTTCTTTCATAAGATGGTGAGCAGTGTTCTCTCTAAGGTCAGTTTTGTGTGCAGCCCAGCAGTGAGAAAGTTAATTAGGTAAACGCACCATGCAATTAACAAACACTGCACAATGAAGACTGCAAGGTATGGTTCTCTTATTAACTGGTTCACTGCTGGACCACACACAAAACTGAGCTTAGAGGGAACACTGATGGCGAGGGTCCACAAGATAATCATGTGGGATTTTATACCCAAGCAGTGATGTGCACGAGACCACCATGTTTGGGGGGGGGGGCGCAATACACTTAAAGGGACATGCAACCCATTTTTTTCTTTCATCATTTAAAAAGAGCATACAATTATAAACAACTTTCTAATTTACTTCTATTATCTATTTTGCTTCATTCTCTTGATATTCTTTGCTGAAAAGCATATCTAGATATGCTTAGTAGCTGCTGATTGGTAGCTGCACATAGATGCCTCCTGTGATTGGTTCACTGTGTTTCATTGCTATTTCTTCATTAAAGTATATCTAAAGAATAAAGCAAATTAGGTAATAGAAGTAAATTGGAATGATATTTAAAATTATATTCTCTACCTTAATCATGAAAGAAAATGTTTGGGTATAGTGTCCCTTTAAGGCAGGAATGTTACAAATCAGGCACTGCAGCCCAATAAACATTCCTGCCAAAAAGGTATAAACCTTGCACTAGTAAAATGTAGTAAAAGGGAGAAAAGAGAAGCAGGGGGTCGATCCGATAAAAATCGTCGCCCGCAAAAGCCGGCGACGCCAATATTTACGCTGGTTTGGTATCACATATACGGCGTAACCTAGAAGTTACGCGCGTATATTTCTGCCGTCGCCCGTAGTTTTTTGGGCTATAGGCAGGTATACCAAACCAGCGCAGTTTGGTATCCAATATGCAGCGTAAGGACTTACGTGGCGAAAATGGAGAAAACTTACTCCATTTTCACCTCGCCACAAAAAGCAGCCGTAAGAAGCCTTACGCTGACTATTGGAGCCCCGTAACTCCCTAAACTGGCAGCTAAAATAAACCTAACACCTAACGCATGCGCAATGTCTATCTCCCTGTCAACCGCGATCTTCTAAAATAAACCTAACACCTAACGCATGCGCAGTCTATATCCCTGTCAACCGCGATCTTCTAAAATAAACCTAACACCTAACGCATGCGCAATGTCTATCTACCTGTCAACCGCGATCCCCCCCCCCCGAAATCCCTAATAAAGTTATTAACCCCTAAACCGCCGCTCCCGGACCCCGCCGCCATCTACATAAACTAACCCCCTACTGTGAGCCCCTAAAACCGCCGCCATCTACCTTATCTATCCCCTAATTAGAACCCCTTACACCGCTGTCATCTACCTTATCTATCCCCTAATCTGACCCCTTACACCGCCGCCACCTATATAAAAATTATTAACCCCTAATCTAATCCCCCTATACCGCCGCCAGCTATATTAATATTATTAACCCCTAATGTAAGCCCCTTACACCGCCGCCATCTCTATTAAAATGATTAGCCCCTAATTTAATCTACCTACCCCGCCGCCAGCTATATTATCTATGTTAACCCTAAGTATATTATAGTTAATATAGTTATTACATTATATATATTAACTATATTAACCCTAATTATATTAGGGTTAATATAGTTAATATAGTTACTATAGTATTTATATTAACTATATTAACTCTATCTAACCCTAACACCCCTAACTAAATTTATATTAAATTAATCTAATTCATTTATAAACTAAAATATTCCTATTTAAATCTAAATACTTACCTATAAAATAAACCCTAAGATAGCTACAATATAATTAATAATTACATTGTAGCTATGTTAGGGTTAATATTTATTTTACAGGTAAATTGTTAATTATTTTAACTAGGTATAATAGCTATTAAATAGTTATTAACTATTTAATATCTACCTAGTTAAAATAATTACCCAATTACCTGTAAAATAAATCCTAACCTAAGTTACAAATACACCTACACTATCAATAAATTAAATAAACTACAAACATCTATCTAAAAATACAATTAAATTAACTAAACTAAATTACAAAAAAAAAAAAAACACTAAATTACAAAAAATAAAAAAAAGATTACAAGATTTTTAAGCTAATTACACCTATTCTAAGCCCCCTAATAAAATAATAAACCCCCAAAATAAAAAAAATTCCCTGCCCTATTCTAAATTAAAAAAAGTTCAAAGCTCTTTACCTTACCAGCCCTTAAAAGGGCCTTTTATGGGGCATGCCCCAAAGAATTCAGCTCTTTTGCATACAAATACAATATCCCCCCCCATTACAACCCACCACCCACATACCCCTATTCTAAAACCACCCAAACCCCCCTTAAAAAAGCCTAACACTACCCCCCTGAAGATCTCCCTACCTTGTCTTCACCACACCGGGCCGAACTCCTGATCCGATCCGGGCGATGTCTTCCTCCAAGCGGCAAAGAAGAATTCTTCCTCCGGCGATGTCTTCCTCCAAGCGGCAAAGAAGAATTCTTCCTCCGGCGACGTCTTCCTCCAAGCGGAAGCAAAGTCTTCATTCTTCCGGCGGCATCTTCAATCTTCTTTCTTCGCTCCGCCGCCGCGGAGCATCCATCCCGGCCGACGACTGAACGACGAATGAGGTACCTTTAAATGACGTCATCCAAGATGGCGTCCGCCGAATTCCGTTTGGCTGATAGGATTCTATCAGCCAATTGGAATTAAGTTAGAAAAATCTGATTGGCTGATTGAATCAGCCAATCAGATTCAAGTTCAATCCGATTGGCTGATCCAATCAGCCAATCAGATTGAGCTCGCATTCTATTGGCTGATCGGAACAGCCAATAGAATGCAAGCTCAATCTGATTGGCTGATTGGATCAGCCAATCGGATTGAACTTGAATCTGATTGGCTGATTCAATCAGCCAATCCGATTTTTCTAACTTAATTCCGATTGGCTGATAGAATCCTATCAGCCAATCGGAATTCGGCGGACGCCATCTTGGATGACGTCATTTAAAGGTACCTCATTCATCGTTCAGTCGTCGGCCAGGATGGATGCTCCGCGGCGGCGGAGCGAAGAAAGAAGATTGAAGATGCCGCCGGAAGAATGAAGACTTTGCTGCCGCTTGGAGGAAGACGTCGCCGGAGGAAGAATTCTTCTTTGCCGCTTGGAGGAAGACATCGCCGGAGGAAGAATTCTTCTTTGCCGCTTGGAGGAAGACATCGCCCGGATCGGATCAGGAGTTCGGCCCGGTGTGGTGAAGACAAGGTAGGGAGATCTTCAGGGGGGTAGTGTTAGGCTTTTTTAAGGGGGGTTTGGGTGGTTTTAGAATAGGGGTATGTGGGTGGTGGGTTGTAATGGGGGGGGATATTGTATTTGTATGCAAAAGAGCTGAATTCTTTGGGGCATGCCCCACAAAAGGCCCTTTTAAGGGCTGGTAAGGTAAAGAGCTTTGAACTTTTTTTAATTTAGAATAGGGCAGGGAATTTTTTTTATTTTGGGGGTTTATTATTTTATTAGGGGGCTTAGAATAGGTGTAATTAGCTTAAAAATCTTGTAATCTTTTTTTTATTTTTTGTAATTTAGTGTTTGTTTGTTTTTGTAATTTAGTTTAGTTAATTTAATTGTATTTTTAGATAGATGTTTGTAGTTTATTTAATTTATTGATAGTGTAGGTGTATTTGTAACTTAGGTTAGGATTTATTTTACAGGTAATTGGGTAATTATTTTAACTAGGTAGATATTAAATAGTTAATAACTATTTAATAGCTATTATACCTAGTTAAAATAATTAACAATTTACCTGTAAAATAAATATTAACCCTAACATAGCTACAATGTAATTATTAATTATATTGTAGCTATCTTAGGGTTTATTTTATAGGTAAGTATTTAGATTTAAATAGGAATATTTTAGTTTATAAATGAATTAGATTAATTTAATATAAATTTAGTTAGGGGTGTTAGGGTTAGATAGAGTTAATATAGTTAATATAAATACTATAGTAACTATATTAACTATATTAACCCTAATATAATTAGGGTTAATATAGTTAATATATATAATGTAATAACTATATTAACTATAATATACTTAGGGTTAACATAGATAATATAGCTGGCGGCGGGGTAGGTAGATTAAATTAGGGGTTAATCATTTTAATAGAGATGGCGGCGGTGTTAGGGGCTTACATTAGGGGTTAATAATTTTAATATAGATGGCGGCGGTGTTAGGGGCTCACTTTAGGGGGTTATAGATATAATATAGCTGGCGGCGGGGTACGGGAGCGACGGTTTAGGGGTTAATAACTCCAAAAATCTGTACTTACGCAGATTTCTGGACATCGCTGGTTTGTGAGACTTGCGCCACTTTAGCAAGTGACGGCGCCGCATATTGGATGGCTCGAGTTGCGAGCCGAAACTGCGGGCGACGTGGGTTCCCTCGCTTGCGCCGCAAACTGCGATCTATATCGGATCGCGCCCCAAGTAGTTATCTTTCAAATTTGGTCCACAGAAGCTTCCTGACAAAAAAAACAAGAAGTAGCTACTGCCCTTATATTATAGAATGAGCAGTAATGCGTTAAGGAGTCTCCCCAATGACCAAATATGCCTTGTAAAGTAAAACTAAGTGGCTTAGATAACTGCTGAAGCTTTATATCTCTTGTGAGGTACAGCAAATTGACAAACAAAGAAGAAAGTATAAACTTTGAAGTGTTATCAGCGTAAAATGTTAGTACCCTCAAAACATCCAGGTTGTGAAGAAACCACTCTTTAGAATACTTACAATTTGAATGCACATAGACGAATTACATCTTTGAATATAAACATATTTGCATTATACATGTATTGACAAAAATACTTCTAGTAAAAATTATCACTGTTTTAGTGTTAACATTTTTCTCTGCATGTGCATGTGAAGCATAGCTACATATTCTCAGTGCACCAGCATTTTAAATACTGCAGCTGCTCAGAGAGCAAGTGGGCCTTGTATCATGTTAGCAATTAACAAATTGAGTCATTACCAGATGGTGCAAGTACCTTAGGCTCTCTGAGCAAGTGCTGTGTTTAAAATGTTGGTGTACGGTACATACTTAAAGGGACAGTCTACACCAGAATTGTTATTGTTTAAAAAGATAGATAATCCCTTTAATACACATTCCCCAGTTTTGCATAACCAAAACAGTTAAATTAATATATGTTTTACCTCTGTGATTACGTTGTATCTAAGAATCTGCAGACTGCCCCCTTATCTCAGTGCTTTTGACAGACATGCAGTTTAGCCAATCTGTGCAGACTCCTAAATAACTCCACGGGAGTGAGCACAATGTTATCTATATGACACACATGAACTTGTACTGTCTAACTGTGAAAAAAATTCAAAATGCTCTGAGCTAAGGGGCGGTTTTCAACAGTTTAGAAATCAGTTTGAGCCTACCTAGGTTTAGCTTTTTCAAAAATACCACCAAGGGAACAAAGCAAATAAAATAATAAAAGTCAATTGGAAAGTTGTTTAAAATGGCATGCCCCTATCGGAATCATGAAAGTTTCATTTTAACTAGACTGTCGCTTTAAATATACTTTTGAAACAGCTATAGCTATTATTAGAATAATTTATGCTAATACATGTGTATTACAAAAATGCGTCTATTCAATACTGAAATGCATCCATGTGGATTCCAATTTTAGCTGGAATGTCCCTTTAAGAGCAGGGCATTAAGAGGGAACCACAATTTATCGGAAGATACTACTTTGGAAAGAAAGGAATGGATGGTACGAAGAACTGCCATGTCATGAAGAAAATATCAGGAAAGGAGGTTTACAGGATAAATCTGAAAGCTCAGAAACTATTTTGGATGAAAAAATGGCCAAGACAAAAGAACCTTCCAAGATAGAAGTTGAAGGTCTAAAAATAAGGATAGTTTTTAAACAGAAGCTTGAGAACACTGTTTTGCTTGAGAGGTGACGTTTTCGCCTCTTAGCCAATGGCCATGCAGTAAATCTGGCTTGTCTCCTTGTGGCGCTGGATTTCTCGCGCTATTTGCTGAGAGGAGGAAATGTCACCTCTTAGCAAAACAGGGTTCAGCCGTGGGCTGCCTTAGCAGCTCAGAACGGTGAAAGCTTGAAACAAATAAAGGAGCTTTCTGCATGAAGTATGTTATACTTCATGACTGAAACTCCCCTTTATTTGTTCCAATGGTCAATCCTAGCGTTTCACAAACACTAGGATTGACTTTCACTTTAAGATACATTATAATCCAAAGGTTATTCATCCTGAATTAAGGATTAATTTTTAGTTATGTAGCATGAGGCTGTACATTCATGTAAGCACAAAGGGTAATACCCAGTCAATACATATCATCAGCTAGAACGGATATTAATACAGCTCATGTCCACAATTCAAAAGGGTGCCCACTCAGTCCACAGAAATAATCAATGAATATCAGCCATGAAATGTTGAAAAGCCTCATACAGGCACCCCAATGTAATAATGTGTTAACTGGCATCCACTTGTAGCGGAATAAGGAGCATAAAACTCACCCTTCTGCCAGGAACAACTGTCCGTTACCTTGCTTCCCCTGTTACAAGTGATTCTTGGAGGTAAACACCTATAGCGTGTGAGATATACAATCAACCAACTCACATGAACCGCTGTTTCATCTCCAGTGCTTGTTTCCGGGTCTGAAGCGTGACATCAGCGGGGGTATGTGTGGGAAGACGTGTGTCTATTGGCCAAGCAGCCTCCTCGATCTTTCGAGCAGTAGTTTTCTCAGCTGTTTTCACAGACTTGGGCAGCAGCGGTAATCGAGTGTGGGGGCACAAGAGAAATTACTGCCAGTAGAGGGACTCCTTGTAGTCCCAAAGATGCAAAAACAAAAAAGAGATGCAGAAATCCTCAGTAGGTAAAAATCCACAAACATTATTAATTAAAGGATAAAATCCATAGCACCAAAATACAGAACATATAAAAACCGAATGGCTCGACTTTAAGAATGCGGTTAACAAAGGGTTCAAATGTATATACTCAAGAAACTTGACCCTAGGCAACATTCTGTCCCCCACCCAACTCCCACATATACAACAATTAACCACTTGGCTTAGTGTCCAAGGGACATACAAATGTGGAGGGGGAGATGTAAGGCATGTGAATCAATCGTGGAGGGAAAAGAGTTCTATTCATGTGTTACAAATCAAATTTTTGAGACCAAAGGATGCGTGAAATGCTCAATGACCTATGTTGTGTATCTTATTGAATGTGTCCAACATCAGTGTCAATATGTGGGTATGACCACCAGGGACATAAGGACTAGAATACGCGAACAGCCAGACAGGAAACCTTTTGGATATTTAAATTAAAGACCCAAGTCCCTAATGGTTTCAATTCAGAATTCGATCTAATTAATCATTGACAGTGATATATAATTTGCACATAACATAACATACTTTGGTACATGTTTGACCTTCCCTAATGATATTTGATTTTTGAGTATTATATCATATTAGAGTAAACCCTATTACTATCATCTTATACTATTCACACTACTCTGACTACTAGGGTGTCGTGTTTTGCTCGGTCCTCATACACTGATACCCTTTACATATTTTGCTCACATCAATTTATGTCTAGTATCTCTGGCCGCTACCCCCCTTTTCTCTCATCTATACCAAACATTTTGCAATTACTTTGCATATGAATACAGCTTTAACTATTATGGGTGTCATAAGAATACTAGTGAATTGTGTATACATATGTAGTTCTATATTTATATATCTGCTTAAACACCAGGTAATTCTAGGAACTTACAATTTCACTCAGTTACCTAAGATGTATCTTTATAATCTCTATAATCTTGTTTTCTTTCATTAAATATAAATGTGTGTATATATGGTTGGATACGCAGAGTTCTGGTCTTTTAGCTACAAATGTTAGTACCCTTGAATTACTATCTAAATGTATACTTTATCACATTATGAATCTAGAAAGGTGTTCAGTCCCATGCTACACAATATATATTATACAGTATGGAAGTTTAGTTCTATTTTTGTTTAAATTGTATATATACTTGTGTAATAACCTGTTCTAAGTGAACAGAGAGTCTGATGAGTCAGCGGTTAATAAGGAGGTCCTGACCCTCCCTGTAAATCAACCAATGCTTGAGTAGAACACTCTTTTTAAATTACCCAAGATCCGTTGTATAGCAGGTTTATGATTACGGCCACAAGCCGAAACTAGTCAAGCCATTCGGTTTTTATATGTTCTGTATTTTGGTGCTATGGATTTTATCCGTTAATTAATATTCGGCCAGATTACGAGCTTTGCGTTATGAGGGGTGCGGTACTAACTTGCAAGTTATTGTCACCACTCACTTACCTACAGCGCTGGTATTACAGGTTTTTACAAACCCGGCGTTAAAAGGCAAGAAGTGAGCGTAGAGCAAAATTGTGCTCCATGCCACACTCCAATACCAGCTTATTGGAACAGCCAACAGAATGCAAGCTCAATCCTATCGGCTGATTGGATCAGCCAATAGGATTGAAGTTCAATCCTATTGGCTGATTGCATCAGTCAATAGGATTTTTTCAACCTTAATTCGGATTGGCTGATAGAATTCTATCAGCCAATCCGAATTTAAGGGATGCCATCTTGGATGACATCACTTAAAGGTACCTTCATTCATCAGGTAGTCGTTGTTGGAAGAGGATGCTCTGTGCCGGATGTCTTGAAGATGGACCCGCTCCACGCCGGATGGATGAAGATAGAAGATGCCGTCTGGATGAAGACTTCTGCCCGTCTGGAGAACCACTTCTCCCGGCTTGGATGAAGACTTCTCCCGGCTTTGTTGAGGACTTCTTTCCGCTTCGATGAGGACTTCTCCCGGCTTCGTTGAGGATGGATGTCGGATCTTCAAAACTGTAAGTGGATCTTCAGGGGGTTAGTGTTAGTTTTTTTTTTAGGGTTTTATTTTTAGGTTAGGGCTTTGGGCAGCAATAGAGCTAAATGCCCCTTTAAGGGCAATGCCCATCCAAATGCCCTTTTCAGGGCAATGGGGATCTTATTTTTTTTTAGTTAGGGTTTTATTTGGGCGGTTGGTTGTGTGGGTGGTGGGTTTTACTGTTGGGGGGTTGTTTGTAAAAAAATTTACAGGTAGAAGAGCTGATTTCTTTGGGGCAATGCCCCGCAAAAGGCCCTTTTAAGGGCTATTGGTAGTTTAGTTTAGGCTAGGGGTTTTTATTATTTTGGGTGGGCTTTTTTTATTTTGATAGGGCTATTAGATTAGGTGTAATTAGTTTAAAGATCTTGTAATTTGTTTTTTATTTTCTGTAATTTAGTGTTTGTTTGTTTTTGTAATTTAGCTAATTTTATTGATTTTAGTTAATTGTATTTCATTTAGGGAATTTATTTAATTGTAAGGTTAGGTTAGGTGTTAGTGTAACTTATGTTATTTTTTATTTTACAGGTCAATTTGTATTTATTTTAGCTAGGTAGTTAGTAAATAGTTAACTATTTAGTAACTATCCTACCTAGTTAAAATAAATACAAACTTGCCTGTAAAATAAAAATAAACCCTAAGCTAGCTACAATGTAACTATTAGTTATATTGTAGCTAGCTTAGGGTTTATTTTAAAGGTATTTAGTTTTAAATAGGAATTATTTAGTTAATGATAGTAGGTTTTATTTAGATTTATTTTAATTATATTTAAGTTAGGGGGTGTTAGGGTTAGACTTAGATTTAGGGGTTAATAAATTTAATATAATGGCGGCGACGTTGGGGACGGCAGATTAGGGGTTAATAAATGTAGGTAGGTGGCGGCGATGTTAGGGACGGCAGATTAGGGGTCAATAATATTTAACTAATGTTTGCGAGGTGGGAGTGCGGCGGTTTAGGGGTTAATGTTGTTATTATAGTGGCGGCGATGTCGGGAGCAGCAGATTAGGGGTTAATAATTTTATTTTAGTGTTTGCGATGCGGGAGGGCCTCGGTTTAGGGGTTAATAGGTAGTTTATGGGTGTTAGTGTACTTTTTAGCAATTTAGTTATTAGTTTTATGCTACGGCTTTGTAGTGTAAAACTCCCATGACAAGCTTGTAATACCGGCGCTATTGAAGTCCCATTGAAAATAGACTATACGCAAATTGCGTAAATTGATTTGCGGTAAGGCCAAAAAAGTGTGCAGTGCCCCTAAATCAGCAAAACTCGTAATACCAGCGGTAGTAAAAAAGCAGCGTTATAAGGCTTAACACTGCTTTTTTACTCATAACGCAAAACTCGTAATCTATCCGATTGTTTGTGGATTTTTACCTACTGAGGATTTCTGCACCTCTTTTTTGTTATTACTATACATTCATAGCTGTCATGTTTATTTTTTTTTTTTTTTTTTTTGGTAAATAAATTCCATAAATCCATTCACAATGCCCTTTATTTTGGACAGTTTTTCTATCTAGAAGATATTATCACATAATCTTGGTTTTGTAGTTATTATTATTATCAGGTATTTGTAGAGCACCAACAGGTTCCGCAGCGCTATGAACATAGGTGGTATATAAAAAACGATTACAGAGATCAAATGGGGAGAGAGGGTCCTGCCGAGAGTTGCACTGTTGTAGTCGGCTCTTATGAAGATGAACTACAAACAGCTGTGCTCATAGGCTTACATGGGGTTTTAGGGGATAGCAGTGGAGATAGGAAGGTTAGTGTAGGTTGTAAGCGTCCCTGAATAGTAGAGTCTTCAGGGAGCACTTGAAGCTTTTAAAACTAGGGGAGATTCTTGTGGAGCGAGGCAGAGAGTTCCATAGGATGGGAGCCAGTCTTGAGAAATCTTGTAGACGGGAATGTGAGGAGGTAACAAGAGAGGAGGAGATCATCAGTGGAGCGAAGGGGACGGGAGGGAAAGTATCTGGAGACAAGGTCTGAGATGTAGGGGGGAGCAATGCAATTGAGGGCTTTGTGTGTCAGAGTGAGAATTTTGTGTTTAATCCTGGAGGCAAGAGGAAGCCAGTGAAGAGATTGGCAGAGAGGTGTGGCAGCTGAAGAACGACGTGCAAGGAAGATGAGCCTGGCAGAGGCATTCATTATGGATTGCAAAGGAGCTAGGTGGCAGCTAGGGAGACCAGAGAGGATAGAGTTGCAGTAGTCGAGGCGGGAAAGGATGAGAGAGTGGATTAAAATCTTTGTTGTGTCTTGTGTAAGGAAATGTCTAATTTTAGCAATTTTTTTATGGTGGAAGCGGCAGGCTTTAGCCAAGGACTGAATGTGAGGAGTGAAAGAAAGATCTAAGTCAAGTGTGACCGCAAGACATTGCGCATGTGATGTTGGAGTAATGATGGAGTTATGAACAGTTATAGAAACATATAGAAATTTTGGAAGAAGGGGGGAAAATAAGGAGCTCAGTTTTGGAGAGATTTAGCTTGAGGCAGTGAGAGGACATCCAAGATGATATATGAGAGAGACAGCAAGTGCAACGGGTTAGTAAGGAAGGAGATAGTTCTGGTGCAGAGAGGTAGATTTGGGTATCGTCGGCATACAAATGATAATGAAACACGTGGGACTTTATTAAGGAACCTAGTTCTCACAATTGTGAATTTGTGTCTGCAGAAATAACATATCTTCTTCACAGCAAACATATTCTAAATACAAACAAAGTTAAGAAATAAAGGGGCATAAAATCCCATTTTTTTGTCTTTTATTATTCAGATAAAGCACACAATATTAAACAACTTTCCAGTTTACTTCTATTATCATATATGCTCATTCTCTTGGTATCCTATATTGAAGGCAGCATTGCACTAGTGGGATCTAGCTGAACACAATGGGTAAGCCAGTAGCAAGAGGCATATATGTGCAGCCACCAATCAGCAGTTAGCTCACAGTAGTGCATTGCTGCTACTGAGCCTACCTAAGTGTGCTTTTAAACAAAGAATAACAAGAAAATGAAGCAAATGAGATAATCAAAGTAAATTGGAAATGTGTTTAAAAATGCATGTTTATCTTTTAATTAAAGGGACATAAAACAAGTTGGGATAGAGACAACATAATATAATATGTACTTTAATTCCTTTACCTGCAAATTTATACTGCAGTGCCTCGCCATTAACTCTCTCTCTTTTTAGTTTCTGAATTGTAAAGCTCTTACTCCCCCCACACAATTCCTTTTATGGCTGTATCTATGTTTATTGTTCTTTTGATAAAATGCAAAAGTGAATAGGGATTATTTGCTGGAGCTGCCTAGAAGCTGTGAACTCAGTTGAAATACAATGCCTGTGTCTAAACACTGATAAGAGGGGTGGAGTTAGCTGCTCCAGGCAGTTTAGCTATGTAATTTAATTTGCTTATTTTTAAAATTTATTTTAAAATACTTACCAGCAATTTTTAAATCAATTTTTTATGCAAACTATTTTAAATGAATTAGCCCTTTTAGGATATGCACAGATCTCAAGCAGTTTTATGGCACTTTAACCCCTTACAAACTTTAAAAACGCTCAATGAATAGAAGATTGTTTGGAGTGGAATAGATTTGCACATGGACCTAAGTGTGAGGAGGGATGGGGCAAGCAGTAAAATGAGAGTGAAACCTCTAATGGTATTATTTTGGTCTAAATAAACAATTAAATTGCTATCATTAAAGGGACACTGAACCCAATTTTTTTCTTTTGTGATTAAGATAGATCATGCAATTTTAAGAAACTTTCTAATTTACTCCTATTATCAATTTTTCTTCGTTCTCTTGCTATCTTTATTTAAAAAAGAAGGCATCTAAGCTTTTTTTTTGGTTTAGTCCTCTGGACAGCACTTTTTTATTGGTGGATGAATTTATCCACCAATCAGCAAGGACAACCCAGGGTGTTCACCAAAAATGGGCCGGCATCTTAAATTACATTCTTGCATTTCAAATAAAGATACCAAGAGAATGAAGAAAATTTGATATTAGGAGTAAATTAGAAAGTTGCTTAAAATTGCATGCTCTATCTGAATCACGAAAGAAAACATTTGGGTTCAGTGTCTCTTTAAGCTAATAAACTGTTATTATTATTATTAAACTGTTATTATGAATTGTTTAACCAGCTAAAAGTTAGTTTAACCAGCTAAGGCCCATATATCTTTTTTTGTACTTTAATGGTTTTATTCCCCTACATGAATACCTCTGTCTTATTTCTGTAATTTTAACTTTCCCTGTGTTTTTGCTTGAATGACCCTTAGCTCAAATGTCCATAGATATACCCTCCCCATTCCTTTAAATATTTGCAGGCCAATCTGACGCTAATATATCTCTCTCCTTCAGCCTGATTTTAAAGCATATCTACCCCAGCCTTGCAAGAAAATAAAGACCTTATTTCAGCTGTTCCCCTGCTATGCATACAGGTAGCTTCTGGAAGATAGTTTCCCTCCCACCCTGCCCCTCACCCCACCCACCCCAGGCTTATTTCTTCATATATAGATAGTCTCCCACACTACTTTCATTCTCCTTAAATGACAGCTGCAAACACTGATCAGCACATCCTTCCTTTTACTTAACCCTATAGAATGCATACCCTCTCTTCCTACAAATATCTATATATCACACATCAATAGTGTATATACTTTTTATTTTTTTATCTACACACCTCATACCACTAACATGAATCCAAATATTACCATACTGTTATTTTGTTCACATAATAACCGCCATAAGTATACACCTCTAACTGGAAAACAAATTATCATACACCATGGCCTGCTCTGTTGGTGTAACTTATCTGCCGAGTGCTTGTGGAGGGTTATAAAAAATAACCCTCCTACCCCCACCTCACAAAATTATAAAGTATCACATTCACTATATGGCCAAACAAAAATGATTTCCAAATTCCTATTTCTTATGTTACTTGCCCTTGCAAATGATGTAGAGTCTAACCCTAGTCCCCTAACAAATTCCATTCCTAGCCTTCCAGCTAAAAAAGGCCTCTCCTTTGTGCACTGCAATATCCGCAGCTTACTACCAAAAATTGATGCACTGCAAGCCTGGTGTTTACAATACAAGCCCAAAATCATTATGATCTCTGAATCGTGGATAACCGCAAAAATACCTGACTCTGCCATTGCAATACATGGGTATTCATGCCATAGAAATGATAGAACAAAGAGAGGAGGCGGCATTGTAATTTATGTTGACAATTCCACAAAGTACACCCCCTTACAAAAATCTAGCTCTCCTGCCACCTTTGATTTCCTTTCTGGCACAATTGAGATCCCATGCAGTAAATCAATAATTGTTGCAGGGATCTACCGCCCACCTAGCTCCCGTGTACATTCCCTTTCTGACATAGCACATCTCCTTAGTGAAACCATAGCTCAAAACCCAAAAAGTGAAATTTTGGTTTTTGGAGATTTTAATATTGATTAACTGAATCCAAAAAATAATAGTTGTCGCTCGTTGTTTAAATCTTTGCAGCTAACACAATTAATCTCCTCCCCAACTCGCATAAACATCAAAAGCCATAATCACACCCTGCTCGACTGGATTCTCTCCACTTCTCCCGACCGAATCCAGGAGGCAGGTGTTCTCCCTAACAATTTCAGTGACCACTGCATAGTGTACTGTGTGAGCAAAATAAAGGCAACTAAATCCTCTCCCAAGGTTAAAATCACCAGGTCCTTCAAAAAATTTAATCTTGAATCATTTCTAAATGACATCAAGAACCTCCCCTGGCACAGACTAAACCTAGTCCCAGATCTAGATTCTGCAGTTGAATTCTTTCAGTCTGAACTCCTACAAGTTTGGAATTTGCATGCCCCGCTGCATAAGGTGAGAGTAAAAGGAGCACACTTGAATTGGATCACAGCTGACCTCATTCAAATGTGCCAGTTTCGGGATTCATTGTGGTCAAAGTTCAAGCATACAGGCTCTATGAACGATCACTGTGTACAATGGCGAAATATATGCACTAAACAAACAAAATTGGCCAAGGCCCAATATTTCTGTGAAAATCTTAACAATAACATATCAAACCCTAGAAAGTTTTGGAAACTCATAAACAACTTACAAAATCCTCCAATCCACTCCCAACCCCCCACTGTCAATGTGGACAACCAAACCCTGCAACTCCCCTTAGAAGTAGCAAATGCATTTAATAGTTATTTTGTCGGATGCTCCACCACCCTGATTGACAAACTAATAAATGACACGCATCCTGAAACTACAAATGTGGATCAGGCCCCAATAAATCAGCAAAGACCCAATATAGAGAAGTTCAATTTTAGACCTGTACCCATCAATGTCGTTAAGAAACACCATAATGTTCTAAAAATAAAAAACCAGTCTGCACCTGATCAAATCCCAGCAATGCTGTTGAAGCTCAGTGCGCCGGCAATTGCTAAACCCGTCACAACCCTAATTAACGAATCCTTGGTGTCTGGATACATACCCAAACTTTGGAAATCTGCAAGAGTAGTGCCTATACATAAAAGTGGAGAGTTAACCTTGGTTTCTAATTATCGTCCTATATCTTTGCTCCCAGTATTGTAAAAAATCTTAGAAAAATGCGTCCATACGCAACTATGTGAGTATTACCAACAATCTAACTATCTGACCCCTGATCAATCAGGTTTTTGCCCGAATCACTCAACTACAACTGCCCTCCTAAAAGTTTGCAACGACATTTAAACTGGCATGGAACAAGGAGACCTAACTGGAGCTATTTTCCTTGATTTTGCAAAGGCATTTGACAAAGTAGACCACGACATACTACTGCTCAAACTAAAAAACTCAGGTATTGGTGATCGTCCGCTAACCTGGTTTCAATCATATGTATCGGATCGATCACAATATGTCTCAGTTTCTGACAGCGACTCCCTCCCTCTCCCAGTCACGTGTGGTATTCCCCAAGGTTCCATTCTCGGCCCCCTACTATTCACATTATTTATAAATGATCTGCCTAATGTCTGCAAATCCTCAATTGTACACGTACGCAGACAACACGGTAATCTATACAAACAATTCCGATCTGCCGCAGCTTGAAGCCGTGCTCCAAGACCAATTCACAGAGGTAGAAAAGTGGATCTCAAAAAACAAACTCTTCCTAAACACTGACAAAACTGTCACAATGATCTTTGGAACGGGACCTAAATTACACAAATTACAAAATTCCCATCTACGCATCAAAACAAAATCAATTGCACGCTGACCACAGTCCACTCTTTCAAATGCTTGGGTATGTTGTTAGACCCCAATCTATCTTTTTGCCTCCACATAGATAAACTTGCATCTAAACTTTATCCAAAACTAGGTGCCCTGTATAGAAACAAATCCTGCCTCGGCCCTACAGTAAAGGAAAAGATTGTACATGCTGATGCCTATCATGGATTACGGGGACGTAGTTTATGCACCTGCACCGCAAACTCACCATAATAAACTTAATACATTGTATAACTCGTTCTGCCACTTTGTGCTACAATGTAACTACAGGACCCACCATTGTGACATGCTAAAAGAACTAAACTGGCTGCCGCTAGAATCCAGACACTCCCTCCATCTTTCCTGCCTTGTGTTTAAGAGCCTTTCTGGGAAGCTCCCACCCTACCTGAGCAGAATGCTCTCCCCGGCTATTCCCACCTCCTATAACCTCCGATCCAATACCAGCACATTATTTAGCTTGCCTCAATACAAAAAGAAAGCAGCTTGATCCTCCTTTTGCTACAGAGCACCACAATTATGGAATGACCTCCCGCACACTTTCAAACCTTCCCCAAGCCTAATATCCTTTAAGAGATCCCTCTCTACATATCTCAAAACAGAATGCACCTGTCATGGTTGTTTAAATATTTCCTACCTGTTCTATGTTAAATTTTTTGCATATTTTGTGTATTATTATTGTTTTTGTATTTTATTGTATTGTATCAATGCAATGTTTTGTGGACCCAGGTCATACTTGAAAACGAGAGAAATCTCAATGTATCCTTCCTGGTAAAATATTTTATAAATAAATAAAATAAATAAAATTGGACAGTATACCCCAATTGTCCTATAACTGCATGTAATAGACACTGCTATAGAAAGGTATGCACAATACTGATGTACGAATACAGTATAAAACCTTTTAAAAACCTACTTAGAATCTCCCAGTTTAGTACTGTTGATGAGGTAGTCTGGGACACCCAGTGAAAAGGGCTGGGAAAGCAGGAAGGGCAAACACTCCCCCCTCCCTGCATATCAAAAGACAGATTAGACAAACAGGAGGCAGCAGAAGTCTGTAAACACACATGTACATCTGATACTTTGGGGCTTGGTTAGGAGTCTGAAAATCAGCAAAATGTTATTAAAGAATAAGTAAAACTATACATAGTTACAAAAACACTCCCAGATGGGCTTTATAAATGGATCATCTACAAAACAGTTATGCAAATAAAAATCTAGTGTACAATGTCCCTTTCAGTTAAGGTAATGATTATTGTTCTCCTTCCAATAAAGTAGAGCTGAAAAGTTGATCAAATATGAATGATTAACCTAATAAACTGGAGACAGTTCACCTCCCAATAATTTTACAATTATCTATGCATTTCTAATGGTATATAACACAATTAGTAATTTTCTAACTGGAAAAATCATCTGAAAAGTTATTATTTTAAAAATGAAAACCATGATTTAAATTGAGGCTTACTGACTAGTGATTTAAATTGAGGCTTACTGACTAGTGATTTAAATTGTGATTAAAATCCAAGGAGGAGTTACTTGACAAATGACTAGTTTCATTCGGATCAAGGCTTGTATATAGTAGGTCTGGATATCAAAAATCTTGGCAATGTTCTTCTGGTATAAAACAGATAAGAATTTTAGCGACAAGAAAGTTAGCACCGGCACTCCTTCGATAAGTTAAAACATAAACTTTATTACAACATGTTAAAAGATGGTCTTAGAATAATAATTATAAGTTAACTTATCGAAGCAGTGCCGTTGCTAACTTTGTTGTTGCTGAAATTGTGAACACCCAAGGCACTGCTTGAGCAGATTGCCACATTGTTACTTATGCTCTAGCATTGCCTGTAATGGAGTCATGTGACCCAGGAGTGACCAGAGGATGCCGGGCTGTTTGTCAACGCACGTGGCAGTTACCAGGAAATAGTGTTTCTGCCTTGGGAAACTAGGTTGCTGGTCAACCAGTGGATGTACACACAGTGGATGTACACAACCAGCAGATCTCTTCCCAGAGAAGCTCTTTTTGAACTGAGATCAAAAGAGCAGTAGCGGAGGAGTTAATCCCTGGTAAGAGTGGGACACTCTTATGACCGATATTTGTTTGGCTAAATGGACATAGGAACAAGGCAAACGGGGTAACGCATATTCTCTTTGAATTTATATACTGACTTTGTGTCACTTTTTAAAAGGTGGTCACGAATATCATTGGAGCTCAGGAGGACATTCATTTGTCATAAAACAGATAAGGTCAAAGTCTGACCTTAAAAAAACTGGCAGATAAACCCTTCTCTAGACCGTCCTGAAAAATTCAAGAATTTAAACTGTATCCCTTGTTAGAACACCAGGATAAAAAGATTTTACAAACCTTATGGTAGATACACCAGGTGAAAGGTTTTTTTGGCCTGAATTAAAGTATCAGTCACCTTATCAGAAAAATCTCTTTGTGACAGGACTAGGCGTTCAATCTCCAGGCCGTCAAATTTAGAGTCTTGAGGTATTAATGCAAGAAAGGTCCTTGAGAGTGTAGATCTTTCGTGAGAGAGCAATACAAAGGCAGGTATGAGGTCATTTGAAACAGGAATGCATATCAAGTCCTGGGAGGCCATGCTGGAGCAATCAGTATTGCTGACGCTTGTTCCTGTTTTATTTTGGCTATCATCCTGGATAACAAAAACAAATGGAAGATAAGTGAGATTGAAACATACAAGAGCATCTATCAGTTCTGCCTGGGGGCCTCAAGACATTGGTGCAACAATAAAGAATATTGTAGTTCAGTTAAAAATTAATAAGGCCTATCTCTGGTAGACCCTACCGGCAGTTACCATTAAGCCCACCACTTCTATGCATTGAGCCACAGAGGGAATAGAGTTGAAGAAGGGAGCAGACTCTCTGTAGTTTGAGTTCAAATGAAAAAAAGGGGTCCGGCAGCACAGTAGTAAAATAAGTAAGCTTTATTCTTCATACAAGGCACACAGGTACAACATGGAATGAACGTCTGACGCGTTTCACGCCCCCTAGTGGCGCTTCATCAGAGACTACAGGTATTCTTACCCATGGCCCTCTTATATTCTGGTCATGGGCAGAAACATATTTAACCCTTTAATGTCACATCTTTCACAAACAACATTTAACATTAAAAGTATATGCTATCACAAACATAAAATATGTCACAGTATGTTTTATATCCAGCTATCATAATGCAGTATGTCAAGGAAAAAATATATGGTATATATATATATATATATATATATATATATATTGTGATAGCATATACTTTTAATGTTAAATGTTTTTTGTGAAAGATGTGACATTAAAGGGTTAAATATGTTTCCGCCCATGACCGGAATATAAGAGGGCCATGGGTAAGAATACCTGTAGTCTCTGATGAAGCGCCACTAGGGGGCGTGAAACACGTCAGACGTTCATTCCATGTTGTACCTGTGTGCCTTGTATGAAGAATAAAGCTTACTTATTTTACTGCTGTGCTGCCGGACCCCTTTTTTTCATTTGGACTCAAACTACAGAGAGTCTGCTCCCTTCTTCAACTCTATTCCCTCCGTGGCTCAATGCATAGAAGTGGTGGGCTTAATGGTAACTGCCGGTAGGGTCTACCAGAGATAGGCCTTATTAATTTTTAACTGAACTATAATAGGGCACGGTACTAACATGGATCTGGATCACACAGTTTTGTCCAGCTCTCTTTATAATGCAGAGGCAAGGAAGGAACTCTTTAACCGTGTATTTGCAGCAGAAAGACACAAAGGGTTTAGTCCTTGTATGGAGTCACAATTTAAAGCCTTGGAAAAATTGTTGGTGGCTGATTTGCGGCTAACATGGGATATTAAAGCCTTTTGAGCATTATGTGGAGTTAAGCAGAATTCCACGTGGACTAAGGTTGAACAAGTTTCCCACTTTTGAAGTAGATAACCCTGATATAATACAGGAATGGAATAATGCTCTCACACAATGCTCATTAAAGTTACTTAATATACTTATAAAGTGTAAACTGCAAAAAAGAGTGAATCTAAAAGAAAGAATGTTGGAAATAGAAAAAGAACTAAAAAAATTTGAACAACATGAGAAGTTCTTAGAGCAGAAAAAAAACAGATGAAGGAGCATGTAGATAAATTAGATGCAATCCTGGCTGAACGTAAAGGGGAAAAGTTTCATTATGACAGATTGGACTATGAGACCAATAGAGTGTACCAGTGGCCACTTCTTCAAAAAAGAACTTGGAGATCTTTTCCTGGTAAAGGAAAGAAATGGAATAGTAATAAGGCGAACAAAGATGAAAATAAGATACCAAAACATATCCTGAAGAACAAGAACTCAAAGAAAGTTCTATTTACCTCAACTGAGGTGGATTCCTCAGATCAGGAATCAGCAGATTCAGCAGAATCTTTGTCTCCATCCCCTTCCTCTTCTCTCTCTTCTGTTTCCTCTTCTATTTCTTCCCATTCTCTACAGGTAGCCAGTACAGATGACACCAAAAGCGAAGGCCCATCAACACGGTCCAAGGAATCAAAAAAGGAGCATAAGGATTCCAAAAAAGTATCTAAAGTCCCTTTAGACGGGTCAGAAGATCCAAGAACAAAAAGAAATAAGACAACATAATTTGGGACAATTAGATCTCAATGTCATTAATCTATCTTCCTATGTATTAAGTAAAGATCAAATCAGTTTGTTAAGTAGGGGTTTGGGATTTGCTCCCACTAGAGATTTTTCTCCCTTTAATACTTTATTAGAGATCAACAGGTTTGTTCGTAAGCTTACTTTAAAAAGATTCTTTGCATTACAACCTGACACTAGTAACAGTGATGTAAGGCATAATGTTACTAGTCAATTTTCAGTAACACAAGAAGTATCTTTTCAGGATGCATGTACATTGAGCACAATGATAGATTTACAGACGAGTCATGACACCCTTTGTGAACGGTCTTTTCCTCAGGGACCTAGAAAGGGTGGCTCAGAATTTTACCCTATACAATTTAGGGGACCAGCAGTTAACATGTTCCAAAAAACAGTGGAAATGGATTTTCTGAGTTTGTCAGTGACTAAAAAACCAATGAGAGGTATTCTAAAAAAGGCTGAAAAATTGGCGTTAGAAACTCTTAAATGCAATCATGATATAGTCATTAGAAACTCCGACCAAGGAGGTAATATTGTTGATTTAAACAAGAATGACTATTTTGATGAAGCATTGTGCCAATTAAATGACTCAACTACATACACACCGCTTAGTGGAAATCCTACATTGATTTTCAAGAGACAATTATTGTCTCTACTTGATGATGGCATTTTTTTGGGGATATTCAAACAGGAATATGTGGAATCACTTGTTCCTGAATTTCCTATTGTGCCATTATTTCACTATTTGCCTAAAGTTCATAAGAAACCCACACGGCCACCGGGAAGGCCCATTGTATCGGGCATTGGGTCTTTACTTGAGACCCTATCCGAGTGGTTGGATTCTATACTTCAGCCAATAGTGAAAGGATTATTCAGTTATCTAAGAGATTCATCTCATCTTCTTGACAGTCTAAGTGATTTCAAATGGAAGAAAAACTACTCGTGAGTAGTAGTAGATATAGTCTCCCTTTATACTTCTATCCCACATATGTTGGGAATTAGAGCTGTAAGGTACTTCTTGGACAAAGTCTCTGCATATGAGGACAACGTTAAATTTGTTCCATTTTGGAATTTGTTCTTACACATAATTTTCTAACTTTTGATGATAAGTTTTACCTTCAATGTTGCGGAACGCCATTGGGGGCAAAATTTGCCCCCTGTTTTGCTAACTTATATGTAGGCTTTTGGGAGATTAAATATATGTATAATAATGAATATAGGGGATACACTAATAAGGTACTTTATTATAAAAGGTTCATTGATGATCTGATAATGATCATTCATGAGCCTTTGATTAACACCAAGTTTGAGTGGTTTCTTACTTTTTTAAACAATAATGAACTTTGTTTGAAATTTGTGGGAGGATTTGACCATATACAAATTGACTTCTTGGATATAACATTGGAGGGAGTTGTGGTTGATGAGAAGATAGTGTCAAAATCTTTCCGCAAGACCACAGCGGGTAATACTATTCTTCATGCGAGTTCATGCCACCCCCCTCATTTGGTCCGTGCCATACCAAGAGGTCAATACATCAGATTGAGACTAAATACTAATGATGATTTGATATATCTACAGCAAGCAGATGAACTCACTAAGAGATTAACCATCAGAGGATATGATCCAATTAAATTAGAAAAAACTAAATTGGAAATTAGTAAAGTAAAAAACAGGAACAGAGTTGAAAGAGATACTTCTACACAATTTAATGATAGTATTGTTTTCACCACTGAAAAAAAAACTGCCAATACTGGGGGGTGATCAAATTTTGCAAAACTATATTTCAAAGTGTAGATTTGTATCAAAGAAACCTTTAACTTTAGCTAGTAAGCTAGCTCCCAGTATGGTTTACAACATATCGGCAGGTAGAGGTGACAAGTGGCTAAGAAAAACAGGTTGCTTCAAATGTGGAGCAAGAACTTGTTTAACATGTAGCATGATGGAAGTGACAAATACTTTTAGGTCTTCTGTAGATGAGATTACATATAACATTGCCTTTTATGCTAATTGTTAAAGCACATTTGCTGTATATTTGTTGGAATGCAACATTTGCCAAAATTCAATACATTGGGAAAACGACTAAGAGAGGTCAATGTGAGAATTAGGGAACATGTAAATAACGTAAAGAATTATTGTAAAGACTCCACAGTAGCCAGACACTTTAATCTTACACATTTTACCAATGTTTGTGAGTTCAAGGTGAAAATCATAGATGTAGCTAAGGTTCCTTTAAGGGGTGGAAATCAGTATAAAATACTAGATAAAAAAGAGTTATTCTGGATTTATCAATTTAAGACCAGAATACCCAATGGACTTAACTTAGAATGGGATATAAGCTACTTTATTTAGAAAGCCTCTGTTAAATTTAAGAAGTAGAAGGAAAGCTTAATAGGGTAATACTAAATGGAATATTAAATCACTTTTAGAACTTAGATAGTTTCCACTTTGTGAATATAACTTGTGCTCTAATTTAGAAACAACATGTTTATGTATTCAGGTGGGTAATCTGTTGTTATATCATAGGTTTTATGAATACAGCATATTTTAGCGCATCTGAGTGTATGCCCTAAACAGTAGTTTGTTACAAAGAAATGATTTTGATGATTGATACGGGTGTGTTCTTTAAAGTGTAGATGCATGCATATGCTGTGTTGTATTGAAATTGATCTATTTCTTTATTATGATACTTTGGTGTATAACATATTCCAAATCTGCCAAATACATAGTGTACAGGTTATGGTTGTGCTTAACTTACTTACTACTTCAGTTGTTTTAATGTCTATGATGACCTGTATGATGTGTACCCCTGAAAAGTTTTTCCATATATTCTTTCCTTGACATACTGCATTATGATAGCTGGATATAAAACATACTGTGACATATTTTATGTTTGTGATAGCATATACTTTTAATGTTAAATGTTGTTTGTGAAAGATGTGACATTAAAGGGTTAAATATGTTTCTGACCATGACCGGAATATAAGAGGGCCATGGGTAAGAATACCTGTAGTCTCTGATGAAGCGCCACTAGGGGGCATGAAACGCGTCAGACGTTTATTCCATGTTGCACCTGTGTGCCTTGTATGAAGAATAAAGCTTACTTATTTTATTGCTGTGCTGCCGGACCCCTTTTTTTCGTTTGGACTGCCACTGCAATTGATTCTCGGGCATTGCACCCTGTCACTGTGTGTGTAAAGGTATTAAGTTGCTGCTACGGGGGCATCTATGACGTCATCCGTTTGAGCCGGTTACTGGACGCCGACAGATGAGTTTGGAGCGGTCGCTATTTTCACTGCCTGTACTCTCTGTAGTTTGAGTCTGTGTTGTTCCATTAGTGACAGTCAAATCAGCACTAAGTCTATGATGGACCCCAGATAGGGAAACACAAGTTTGAAGAATTCAAAAACTCTACAGCAGATTGATTCTGCAACCATGATTACAGATTGCAGAATAGAGTGTGAGTATAACTCAGTACCGTAACAGGATGTACAGTGAAGTAAACGGTAAAACTTCTGCGGCCTCTTTAACTAATTGTATCAAAACAATAAAGCATTAAATTAACCCCAGAGCATAATGGGAAATTATGAACTTCAGTGCGTCAGAGTGGCTTATCACCTGTGTGGCTGTGAAAAGGTTAAATATCCGCTGAAACAGTGAAATAAACAGCTGCAGTATATACCCATCCCACTTGGCCTAGAGCAGCAGAACTTACCAGCAATTGGGACCATATGTCCAAGTCAGACCCCATCACCCTGCAGATTGTATCAGCCCAGACCTCACATCATACCCATGCCCACGGCTGCAAAAAAATCCAGGCTTTTGCATTGCCGGTATTTTACTAATGCCGGCACCGGCTCCTAATCACTGAATACCGGCTGGGTGGCATCCCTACACCCAGCTTACTCATTTACAGGCTCATGTTGCGAGAAGGCAGCTTCCAACCAACCTAGTGCAACCCATAACATGCAGTTGTTATTGGTCTGGCCCAATGCAAATTGATGTCAAGCTTGTGAATGGATCTGTGTTTGAAATTCCATTTGTTCTAGCCTTTTCTGGAAAGGTCTTCGTCTGTCATAGTTATGGATTTATGTGTCATTCACTTTGCTGACATGGGGATTTGTTTTATTCGTTTTGCTAATGTGGAGAATAGCAAAGAATGATTTTTTTTAAATTATTGTATCTTTAATAAAATCATGATCATACATCACAGTGCCAGACATCCCAACCTGCAAAAACTTATTTCAGGGAGGTGGCTTCACCCGCTACTGCGCCGCCCCCCCAGTTATATATTGGGACACCTTGAAACCCTAAATAAGACAGAGGCTTATCATTAAAGTAGCTTCCCACTAAAGTCACATTAATAAAAAAGTAGCTTTATTGCACAACATACAACAAACCTATTTTCTAGTGATCGTACGCTTGTTGAATGCTTAAATATTTTATAATACGAAGTTTAATTACGTGCAGTAAATAAGGTAGTATTTGTGTTTTGTTTTATTAAATCAGTGGGGGCTTTTTGGTTACTGATGCTTTGAGGGTTCTATAACATCCCAGACTCCCAGCAACTAAAGGCATTCCTTAAAGGGCCACTGTAAGTAAATATTTTCTATGCCTGTTACTAACAAACTACCCCAAATACGCTTTTTATCAATAGCATTTCATTAACATATCTCTACCGTATATCAGAAATCTTGTCTTCAAATTTAATTGTTTTCCAAACCCACTCCGTGGGTATCCTTTGCTCTGTACCAATCCGTTTACAATACCTAGGTTTTAAAATGGCGCTTTAAACACAAAGTTATTGGTTTAAGTATTTTGAACATGCAGTGCTGAAAATAGTGGGCAGGATAACGTGACATCATCGGCCAATAAAAGATATAACTTTTAGAACGTTATGAAACTTCGTTTTGGAGAAAATATAGGTCAGTAGGTTTTAATTAATGTTTATTAACTTTAATATGTTAGTTGTTTAGCTTAAAAATTATAACAGAAAGTAATCCTTTAAAGAAACACTTTTCCGTATTTGGGCCACATTGGTTCATGGTACTTGGAGTTTCAGGGAGATTGCATTCCATTTGCTGGCATCAGGGAGCCCCAATTACAATCAGGGAGACTCCCTGAACTTCAGGGAGACTTGGGATGTCTGCAGTGCTAGGATGTCACTATTGTATTTGCTAACAAAATATGGGCACCCTGTAGGCCTTCTGTTTTTATCTGCTTTCAAAATTGATGATAATAAAACCTCTATAGGGATGCATACGCTTTTTCTAGCACAGTGCATAGCGTATTTACATACTCCTTTACAAATAATGAACACTAAAATGTTCTCATATCTAAAATAATGCTATGCTATTACACATTTTGCCTTTTTTTTTAACTGTGCAGTGTTCTATTTCTCAGCCTGGTACATCGTAGGTTGGTAAGACTAAAGAACAGCAGCTGAGGGCAAACTAAACAACAGAAGCTGAGGGCCCAGTGTCAGTATAAAGAGCTCTCCCTCTAGATCACACCGCAGGAGCACCAAACTAACGGTGTTTCTGGAACATCTGGACACTTTCGACGTCACGTATAAACCGGATCGTCCATTGGATGAGAGAAGGGGCGCTTTGATTGGCTGAAAGGTAGGATGCGTCAGGCGCCACGTCCACAGCGGCTGCACAGTAAAGTGTGAGCTGTGGCATCGGTAAGAGGCGGAGGGGAAGGTGACGAGTGCTCGTATCCCGGGGCTTATTTGCTCATATTCGTTCCAGAGCGTATCGTATAGTCTATTTTTATCTGTCCGCATCTCCAGCAGGTCGGTAAGCGTATATATAATCTGGTGGCGTAATGATGACATCTACATATAAATACAGCCTGTTTTTTTACTGTGTTGTATTGATGTTAACCATAAATACAAATGTGCATCTCATATGAGTCTGAATGATAAAATAATAACAATCTGGTTGATGTTATGTGCGCGCTGGCTGTTTCTGTTTGCATCAGCCTCCTATGCTGAGGTGTTACTAGCAAGATGCACCTTGACAGTTTCTATTGTTTGCACCTGGTGCCCATTAATTGTGCTGCTGTGTATTATAGAATGTGTGTGCAGTTCTTTTGTATTGATTTAGATTGATGTCTAATTTGATTTGTTTCCCAGTTACTTTTATTTTATTATGGTGCAGATGTACAACATAGAACCCTTTGTTAACTGTTATTTACCATCAGTAAGTTTGCGCCTGTAGATGTTACTTGGGTAATTAGATGCATTTCTGGGGCTATCTGATTGGAGTAGATTTGTGCCCACTAGTGGGTGCTGCGTGTGCACCATGTTGCAGTAAGATGCATGTGTTGTTGTATATCGTGGCAGAACCCGGGGGCAGGATCCATCAGGTTAATTCTCTGCCCTGCCACGTCACAGCACTCCAGAAAGTGTCTCCTGTGCACTAAGCAGTGAGCCAGGCCTCCTCCCTGCCAGAGCCCTGCAGCTGGAGCAAAACAGTAAGGAGTCTCCTACTAAGTTGTCGCGATTTGTGCTTTTATCGTTCTTTTTCTTCTGCTGTAACCATTATTGCTATATTACAATCTATGGTCAAATCTAAGATTGAGATGCAACAAAATAGTCATGCAATCTGATGTTTTTTCTTTTTGTTAAGAATACCTGCAAATAAATGTGTGATGCTGTTTTGTTTAAATGATGTCATACAGCAGATTTATGAGTAATGCAATATAAGTGCTATGCTATGTGTGTGTGTGTGTGTATGTATGTGTATATATATATATATATATATATATATAATGTGTGTGTGTGTGCTAAAATGTAGTAATCTTTATTGTTTTATGACAATTTTAGTTTTTAAGGCATATAAAAATTTTTTTTTTTAAAGTTTGTATTTGATCACTTTAAAGAGTTAGCATAGTGAAAATAAAACTTTCATCATTCAGAGCATACAACTTTCTAATTTATGCCTATTATCAATTTTTCTTCGATACCACCAACCCAGGTGCTGAACCAAAAAATGGACAGGCTCCTAAGCTTATATTCCTGCTTTTTCAAATAAAGATACCAAGAGAATGAAGAAAATTTGATAATAGGAGTATACTTGCCTTTTGTCTGTCTGTTTTTGGAAATTTTTAAAATCTTTAAATCCACTAATGTTCTCTCACTGTTATATTAAGAAATAAAGTCAACCATTCCATAGTTATCGTTCTGCTCAGTCCTTTTAAACTGGCCAAATGTAGGTGTAATTAATAAAAGTATTCCCAATGGTGGGTATTTGTCTTTTCCCCCCCTCTCCCATTCTATACTCTGAATGATTATCAGGACTTTACAATGGCTATTCATTTATATTTGAACTGCATGAATTGTAGCGGTTGTGTGTTTTTTTTTTTTTTTTTTTTTTTTTTTTCCTAGCAGTTGTTTACTTAGCTGAGTACTAAACTGTGACATTTAAATGACTGTTGCTGTTATTTATATACATGTTTTATACATAGGCTACACACAGCATTCAATAGCTTGTGCTCTGTATGTCTCCCTTGGGTCGCTGCTTTCTGTAGATTTCAGTAATCACCTACACAATTCTATACATTGTTTATTTCTTCCTAGGCTAACTGTTTTTATAGGGACATGATGCCCAAACAGTTTGTTTCATGATTCAGTTAGAGCATACAAAAAGTTTCAAATTTACTTTTATTATCTAATGTGCTTCATGCGCTTAGTATCTCTTGTTTAAGGAGCAGTAATACACTACCAGGATTTAGCTGAAAGCCAATGACAATGGTTATAAATGTGCAGCCACCAATCAGCAGCTCCTGAGCCTACCTAGGTATACATTTCAACAAAGAATACAAATAGAACGAAACATTAGAAAGTTATTTAAAATTGTATGCTATTTCTAAATCATTAAATCATTTTGTATCTCATGTCCCTTTTTAAGATATTTTAGTCTTGCCTTAATTTTTTTTTAAAGATACATTACTTTCTCATATTCGACACTAATAATTTATTTGTTGCCTTTTGTTTTAGGCATAATGAATCAGACAGATAAAAAAGAAGAGGAAGTTCCTTCTTATATGCAAGAGCAGCCTCCAGAGGGTAATTTTATTTTATTTTAATAAACCTTTTTTCTATGAATTTCTACTTATTTTAAACTGTAGTACCATGTGCTGTGTGTAACTAAATACATATTTATCAAAAGTGAACCAAGTGTTGAAAAATTTTAGGAGCCAAAGTGTTTCCGTATGTTATCCCTTAGCTTGCTAGCAACTTACAGAACACAGTTGGGGAGATTTACTAATATCATCTCCAACTTGCTCATTTTCACCAGTTCCTGTGTTACGCTGTCAGGACCGTTCACTAAAGACCTGAGAAGTAGGTGAGCGTTTTGTGAATAATCTCAGTAGGAACTGGCAAGGTTGGAGCAGCTGTTGACTCTAATCCAGTAGTTAACCCTATGACTATATCACACAGTAACGTAAATTCTGTATTGGTGGAATGTTAATAAAACAATTATGATCTATCTATGCTCCCCAGGGCCTTTTTAGCAGATGCACCACCCGGTTAAAATTTTAACCAGAAGCTAAAATTTATCTAAATTTTTATTGCACAAATTAACATTAAAATACATTTGTTAAATTATGCAATTTAGTTATACTTTGGATAGCAGCAAATTATATATTAGAAAATATTACATATCTATCTATCTCACATACGCACTCCTTTTAAACTAAAATTCTAAGCTCTCTGCCAAAAAGCTGTATACAATAGCAGCTAGAAAAATGACTGCATAACTAACTACCCCAGAGATCTTTATGTAAAGTGACATAAATGTGCAAAAAGGAAATGTTCTAATGTGTTGTGCATTTTATTATCACACTGTTGCTTGCATGTGTTTTTTCTTCAACAAAGGCGTTTAAAGGGACATGAAAGACCATTTTCTTTCTTTCGTGATTTAGAAAGAGCATGTCATTTTAAACAACTTTCTAATTTACTTCTATTATCTAATTTGCTTCATTCTCTTGATATCACTTGCTGAAAAGCATATCTAGATATGCTCAGTAGCTGCTGATTGGTTGCTGCACCTAGAGGCCTTGTGTGATTGGCTCACACATGTGCATTGCTATTTCTTCAACAAAGGATATCTAAAGAATTGAGCAAATTAGATAATAGAAGTAAATTGGAAAGTTGTTTAAAATTGCATGCCCTATCTGAATCATGAAAGTTTAATTTTGACTAGACTGTCCCTTTAAGCATACTTAGGGCCTAATTAGAGTTGTTTATCTCTCTAACTGGAGTTCTGGATGTGAAGGAGAGACGCTTGCATTGCAAAATAATGCTAAAAAAGCCCCCATGAAAGCTAAATGTTGACTTGAATGTCCCTTAGTTTAAAGTGACATTATAGTGCAGCAATAACATTCTCTAATTCATAGAACATGTAAATTTAGCACCATAGAAGTAAATCTATGGGCCAGATCATCTAAAGCTCTCTGTTCTTGCAAGATGATCTAAGATGTCTCGTCATTATTGAGAGGTCTGTAAAAGAATTTTAGAAAGGCAAATGTTATTTATCTATGTCATGACTACCTCATGATTTAGATGCTAAGGGGTTAATTTTCTTTAACTGGTGTGCTAAAAACTTTTTCTTTCTTTTTTTTTCAGAAGAGATGTGTTATTGTGTTTTCCCTTTGTTAGGCCAGAAACACAAATAGTTTCTAAGTTCTATTTGACCAAATGTTATGGCCTATGCATTGAGGCGTCGGGAAAAGTAAAAATGTCAGCACAAGAGACGATAAGCAGTGCCTCTCCCCAGAGCTAGATAAGGTCAATAAAAGGACACTAGTACAATTTGAGACATTCTTTTAACCATATTATGACACTAGATGATGAAAATATGACAACCATGTCATATTTGGTACCAAAAGAATTCTCAGAATGTCACTTGGAAATTGTTTACATAGGTGTATGTGCTGAGTATGTATAACATAAGTTATAAGGTGTTCTATAATTTCAGCCAGGGATTCAGAACTTTATGACCTGTCATAAAAAGAGGGTAGTTAATATTTCTGGCCCCTCTTTAAGAAGGTTGGGTCAAGCAATTTGATATCAGAGAAACGGGTATAAATACATCTTGTGTTTAACAACACAAGTTGTTCATTCTTACATGGGAGGCTGTATACCAAAAGAGTGATTGACCTTCTTTCCTGGCCAAGCTCCCTGGTGCAGATACCAAAGCTAGTAAAGTATAAGGTTTCTGTTATTTTTTATTTTAAAACTGTTAGCATGTGTATAATTCTATTTTCATTTTTTATTAATAATGCTCTGTGCATAATTTTTGAATAATAAACATTCACTTATTAAGTTTTGCCTTTGTCTAATATTTTGAGCCACGTTACTGAAAGAGACTGGTAGTATTAAGACTGTGTTTTTAGAATATTTTTGCTAAATTGTATTCTGGGATTTAATTTGTAAGTCTGGGTTTTTCCTTAAGATTTCCCATAAATAAATCGTAAGTGGTGGCAGCTTAGAGAGAGTTTTGGGGAGGGGGGACTTAAGTCTAGGACAGACTAGAGAGTGTTTGTTGTTAATCCTTGCACCCACTGAACTAAGTCACAGGCTTACCTGGAGTGGCTAGACTGTGACCGATAAGTGGAAAGGGTCTGTTAACCCTTTCTGTGACAAACAAGTGACTGGTGCAGGGTTGGTTAACTCTGGTCGTCACAATCTAACTATGTAGGGTTCTGTATGTGAAGAAGAGACGCACACTTTACAATATAATGCTTTAAAACAAAAAAAAAACAAAACGACAAACTAAACTCTGCAAAGGTGTTAAAAATATACCTTGAGGATTGCTGGTCTTGAGCAGAATCAGCTAGTGACCCAGTCAGAAGCGACAATTTTACTACCCGGGTGGTTCTTTAGCTATTTGTTTAATCCCTTTTTGGAGGTTAAAGGGACACAATTTTGCTTTGTTCGCTTGCTATTTTTATTTGAAAAATGCATCTAAGCTAAATAGAGAACCAATTTTTGGTTCAGTAACTGGACAAAACTTGTTTATTGGTCTGTGAATTTATCCACCAATCAGCAAGAACAACTTACATTCTTGCTTTTCAAATAAAGATACCAAGAGAATCACAAAATTCTCTGAATCACAAAAGATACATTTTGTGTTGTGTCCCTTTTTAAACTCATGGACTTGCAAGGTTTGTAGTGCTAAAAATGCATGCTTTAACAAATTTGAGTTTTGTTTTTTTTTTGCACAATGTTATTCCATTATCATTGCCTGAAGCCCACACAAAGCTTTATCTTTTTATTAGATTGAAGGCTGAAATGACTGAAGCCGTTGTAGGTACATTATAGGAGACAGCTGTAAAACAGCACGTATAAGTTTCATTATGAGGAAGCCCTCTGGGACAATTAACTGAACCACAGGTTGCTGCCATGGTGACCTGGTGCCTGGTTGATGAACCCTGACCTAAATAGTCACTCTAGTCTTAAAGGGACAGTCAAGTCAAAATTTAAATTTCATGATTCAAAAGCGCAAACTATTTTAATCAACTTTCCAGTTTACTTGCATTATCTAAATGTGTACAATCTTTTTATATGCACACTTTCTGAGGCACCAGCTCCTACTGAGCATGTGCAAGATTCATATGATATATGCATTTTATGATTGGCTAATTTTGACAATCTACTCGGTTGAAGCTCACACAAAGTGCTTTTTAATTGTCTTTTTATTATGTATTTATTAAAAGGCAGTTTTACTGTTTTTTAGTGGCCTTTTAATACTAAGGTTCTCATTTATGGTCCCAAGACCCAGTTACTGGTCAGATTTTTATGGTTGTTTTGGGGAAAGAACAGGTAAGTTAAGTGATTACTTCTCAGTGAATTTATATGACCCATGCTTTATTCAGACATCCTGAACACCTGGCCTGTTGTTGGTTTCTGGTGGAATCGAAGATCACTGCTCTACAGCATGCCTAAGCTATTGTTCCCTTGTGAATTTACTTAAAGGGGACATGAAAGTCAAAATTAAACTTTCATGATTCAGAGCATGAAATTTTAACTTTTTTTTTTTTTTTTTTTTTTTTTATATAATTTATTTATCTCCAGGCACAAAGTACATTTCAGTAAACAAATATTTGTCCAGAATAAAAAAAAAATATTCCTTGTACATAGAACAGAAAGAAGAGGACATATTAATCATTTATAACAGCATGTAGAATCAATCAATTCTTTCTTAAATAAGAGAGAAAAAACAATAATTAAATCTTTTGAGAATCATAGTTACTATATAGTAACTTCTTAATATTATAACATTGTTAACTTAATGTTAAGTTCTAAAATCTTGAACTTCTATTATTGTACAATTGTGCCAATGTTTCTTATTTACCTAAAAATAAAATAGAAAAAAAAAGGGAGGGGGGGAAGCTCCTTTATCTCCAACTCCACATCGTATTCAATATCTAAGTAGAGATACATTATTAGTAGCAGGGAATATATTGTCCAGAACCAAGGTTCCGAAAAAATCTGATTTATGAAAGCACTTTGTTAATGAGTATTTTAAATTATTTGGTTGATCCAAAATTAGAATAAGCCATTTGTCAAAAAAACATTGAATCTGGTTGTAGCGTAAAGAATTACTGTTTAATTGTTCAAACATAATCTGTGAATAAACTCCTTGTTTAAATAATTTTAATTGGGGGAGCATTCTTATTTTTCCAATATCGGAAAATTTAAATCACGACCTAATAAAATTAGTATATCAATAGTTTTAACAAATTTCGTAGTAGACTCATTAGTTAAGAAAAAAGCTTGGAGTATATCTATTGTAAAGTTTTCATGGGAAATTTTGGACCACCAATAAAATATTTTGAGCCAAAATTGTCTGATTTTGGGGCAGAACCATAGACAGTGTAAAAGGTCAGCATCAGGTTTCTTAATTTAAAACAGTCACCTGTATTATTTCCTGTCCACTTAGCTAGTATTTATTAGAGCTGCGCATCTTCACTTGTCTCACGATTCGATTACGATTATCATTGTAACGATTCGATTCTACGATGCATCGCGATGCATCACGATTACTGCCCATGATTTTCATGATCTTGTTCTATTCCATATTTTATATATATATATATATATATATATATATATATATATATATATATATATATACATACACACACATATATATATTTATATTTTGTGTGTGTGTATATATATAATAATCTTTTAAACAACTGTGTAAGATGGAAGAGCACTTATAAACATAATACTACAATATGCACAGAAATGTATCTGTAGATTTATTTTACAAAGGAAAACCAGCAGCAGTGTACTCACTGAAACATTCTCACGGAGTACATGCAGACATCTGAAACCTGACCCAGAGAGCATTACCAATAGACCTCCTCTCACACACACATGTTTCGGTCAGGAATTTTTATGACACCTATCCTAAAGAGCCGACAGCAGCCTCATGTAAACAGTGAATCTTTTCTTGTATTATAGATTCACTGTTTACTGTTGCGGTCTCTGCTGCATGTTTCCTCTCTGTCAGACCCCTAGCCCAAACGAGCATTTGAGGGTTGCTGTAAAACTTTTGACTTACTGTATCTAATAGCAACCCCCAAATGCTCGTTTGGGCTAGGGGTCTGACAGAGAGGAAACATGCAGCAGAGACCGCAACAGTAAACAGTGAATCTATAATACAAGAAAAGATTCACTGTTTACATGAGGCTGCTGTCGGCTCTTTAGGATAGGTGTCATAAAAATTCCTGACCGGAACGTGTGTGTGTGAGAGGAGGTCTATTGGTAATGCTCTCTGGGTCAGATATCTGCGCAGTGTGCACAGCACGTCCTGATGTGGTGTAGCTGGGGGCTGTAACCAGATTAATCCTGACACAAATGCTGTTGGCTCGTCTGCTATGTGAGAGAGGCGGGGTCATGTGACGTTGCGCGATGATGTCACCCCTGAATCGATTCTGATCTGCACTGCATCGATGCAGCATCGTTAACAGGCTGCATCGCGATGCATCACAGAATCGATTATTTTAGGCACCCCTAGTATTTATTGTGTGATGTATGCGTTATTAATCAGTTTGATATTGGATTCTTTCCGTGAAGTAGGAATTTTGGCCTCTTTTACTCGCTTAATACTGAGTTTAATCTTTTCTAATGTTATTTCTTTGAAATGAGGCCTCCAGTTATCAGCTAGGGTTTCTAATCCCAATTGTCCTTGTTTCGACATTAAAATATTATAAATTGGCGAGATAGTATGAATACCATTTTTGTGTAAGATAATATAGTCTTTAAGTTCGCCGAAATCTTTATAGCCTTGTCAGGCATTTTATAAATGGATTTCATAATGTCAAAGTTGCAGGTACGCATAGAAATTTTTATTTGATACATTATATTCTAGAAAAATAGATTCAAATGTTCTTACTTTACAGTCCTTATTTAGAAGTTGTGAGACATAGATTAACCCTTTCTCTTCCCACTTTAGAAATATGTCAGAAGACATGCCGGGAGGAAATAAGTTGTTACCTCTGATAGGAAGGTATGCGGATATTCGGTAATCTATATCCAAGGCAACGCAAAGCTTTTGCCATGCTATAACCACGTTGCGGATTACCGATAATTTTTTAATATCTGTTGGTAGCTGAGTAGCTGGGCAGTGAATAATAGCTTTAAGAAAAAGAGGAGCGACCAATTGTCTTTCAATTAAAAAGTTTGTAAAGTAACTGGCATCTGTGATCCAGTCAAGAGCAAAACGTGCCAATATAGAAATATTGTACCATTTTATATCAGGGAGAGAAAATCCTACGAATTCTGGAAAATTATGTAGTTTAGCTCGGGATAGATGATGCCTTTTCCTATTCCATAGGAAAGATGAGCAATTTTTATTAAAGAGCCTTAAATCTTTATTAGATACAAAAAGGGGAAGGTTTTGAAAGAGATATATTAGTTGCGGGTGGAGGACCGACTTTACCAACATAATTCTGGAGGATAATCTAATGTGGTATACCCATTGGAATGGTTTTGCTGTATCCAGTATGTTATACAAGAAGGTGGACCAGAGGTTATGTTGTCTTAAAGGGACATGAAACTCAATTTTTTGTATTTCACGATTTAGAAAGAGCATGCAATTTTAAACAACTTTCTGGTTTATTTCTATTATATAATTTGCTTCATTTTCTTGATATCCTTTGCTGAAAAGCATATCTAGATAGGCTCAGGAGCTGCTGATTGGTGGCTGCACATGCATACCTTGTGTGATTGGCTCACCCATGTGCACTGCTATTTCTTCAACCCAGGATATCTAAAGAATTAAGTAAATTCGATAATAGAAGTAAATTGGAATGTTGTTTAAAACTGGATTCTCTACCCGAATCATGAAATAAACATTTTGGGTTTAGTGTTCCTTTAAAGTGATGGTAAACTTTACGATTACTAATATTGTAAATTAAAATGTTAAAGTAAATTCATGAAAGGCTTTGGAAACGCTTTGATTTTTTTTTTTAATAATTACACTTTCATGTCGTGATATATTCCTCCACTTGTAACAGATACTCTAGTTCTTACTTCAGTGACTATTCAGGCTGTAGACAATCTTATCGCGCCCCCTGGGTCACACCACCATGTTTACTGGGTCGCAATGTGTGTTATTACCTTTTACAACACCTTCAAGTTCAATTACAATTGGAAATAAAGTATGCACACATTTTAGTCACTTTGCCAAAAATTGCAGCTATCTTGTATATTGCTTCAGAAATCTTCATCGCAAAGTTATGTGGTATAATTGCACTGGGTCTTGGGGAAAAAAAGTTTGAGGAGCCTTTATTTAGATTATGACTTTAAAACTTATGGTAGTCATTTTACATTGCTCACTTTTTATTATGCCCATGATTGGATCCCCTAATAGGCTGCTACGGTAAGTTCCTGGTGTACTGTGCAGAACTTAACGGGACATTAAACCAACATTTGTTTTTTATTTCATGATTTAGAACGAGCATGCAATTTTAAATAACTTTCTAATTTACTTCAGTTATCGAATTTGCTTAATTCTCTTGAAATCTGTTGTTGAAAAGCATATCTAAATAGGCGCAGTAGCTGCTGATTGGTGACTACACATAGCTGCCTCGTGATTGGCTCACCCATGTGCATTGATTTTTTTTTTATTTATTTTTTTCAACAAAGGATATCTAAATAATGAAGCAAATGAGATAATTTAATTAAATTGGAATGTTGTTTAAAATAGTATTCTCTATCTGAATCATGAAAAAAATAATTTGGATTTGATTTCCCTTTAAGCTCAGCATAAGCAGTCTACTAGAGGAGTTTGGAAAAAGTGATCTTGCATGGGGCCCTAAACACTGTTGCTGTGGAAACTCTGCTTTTCAGTTATTTTTTTCACTGAGGGACACATGCATGGCCAACATCTCTCCCTCCTTAAACCACAGCAAATCGATTTGTAGTTATCAGTGCAGCAAATCAAGAAGGTAACCTTGGGGCTCTCAAAACAATATGACGGGCACAATGAGTACCCTGGCATGTGGGTTTCTTATACCATTTATTTACTAATAACTTGTTCAAGGCAAGTCCCTCCTCCCTTTTTATTTGTTTAAAGGGATATAATACCCATATGCTAAATCACTTGAAAGTGATGCAGCACAGCTGTAAAAAGCTGAACATCTATGTAAACAAGGTTTCTTCTGTTAAGTGTGATCAGTCCACGGGTCATCATTACTTCTGGGATATTACTCCTCCCCAACAGGAAGTGCAAGAGGATTCACCCAGCAGAGCTGCATATAGCTCCTCCCCTCTACGTCACTCCCAGTCATTCTCTTGCACCCAACGACTAGATAGGATGTGTGAGAGGACTATGGTGATTATACTTAGTTTTATATCTTCAATCAAAAGTTTGTTATTTTAAAATAGCACCGGAGTGTGTTATTACCTCTCTGGCAGAGTTTGAAGAAGAATCTACCAGAGTTTTGCTATGATTTTAGCCGGAGTAGTTAAGATCATATTGCTGTTCTCGGCCATCTGAGGAGTGAGGTAAACTTCAGATCAGGGGACAGCGGGCAGATGAATCTGCATAGAGGTATGTAGCAGTTTTTTTTTTTTTTTTATTATAAATTTCTTTTATTGGGTATCCAAAACAAAACAGAGTATACGTATACATACAATGGTCAATACAGGCATAAATGTTGAGATTGTACATGTGAAAATTTTACATTGTAATGACTCATTTAACAAGAGGAAAAAGTTTTGGATTCCTTTTAATAAATTTCTATGTAAAACAATAAATCAGACTGAGAACATAAAAGAAGGAAAGAAAAAAGAAAAAAAAAAAAGGAAAAAAGAGAAATCTAGAATGTATTCCTGACGAATTGATTATGTAGTGTGAGCGCGCACTACCCCTCAGAGAGCCCATATAGTTTAATAACTATTGGTGACCCGTGAGACTCTTTGTAACTAACCTCTTCTTTGTCTGCACCTTAGCCTCTCCTTTCAGGTTATACTACCTCTGTGGTACCAATGCCATGTCTCAGTGTCAACCCTTGAATCTGTGTTTTATGTAACCCTCCCACATCTCCTTCAGCTGAGTATATATCTCCATGCATTTTATTCGCATGTAGTGATATTCTTCCATTTTTAAGATGTCATTACACTTATGTATCCATTGTGTTAAGTCTGGGGTGTTTCTCGATTTCCATTTCTGGGCTATTAGGTTTTTCATGCTGTTACTTAAAATACACAACATTTTTCTTTGTGCTGTCGTGAAGTTTTTAGGTATACATAAGAATAACCATATTTTAGGGTCTGGTGGGATCGTTTTTTCTAGTATTTTGGAAGCTTCGGTGGCTATACTTTCCCATATTGGTGATATATTGTTACAAGACCACCATATGTGTGACATTGTGCCCCTCTCCATTTCACAGCGCCAGCAAGTGTTGGTTCGTGTATGAAATAGCTTTTGAATCCTGACAGGTGTCATATACCACCTGTGGAGTATTTTGAGATTTAGTTCTGTTAATTTGGCTGACACTGATGACTTAGCTATATTGTGGAAGACTCTCTTAGCCTCGCCTTGGTTAATATCAAGACCTAGTTCGTCATTCCATCTCTCCAAGTAATATGGGTTGTGACCCCAAGGTTGTGTCTGCAAAATTTTGTATAATATGGAAAGGGAATGGCCTATTGGTTTTGACGATGTGCACATGTTTTCGAATTGAGTTAGGGGTCTAATTAGGTTTCTCCTATCGCTGTGTTTAGAGATAAAGGAGATACATTGCTGATGAAAGAGCCAGTCCCTAAACATCTGAAGGCCCTCCTCTACTAGCTTATCCCTTGTGTAAAATGCCTGTTCATTGCCTAGTTGGCGTACCTGCAATGTTCTGCTTGTCATACTAGTTCTGTAGCGGGAGCAGCGAGACCCAGGGGTAAAGTCTTTGTTTTCACTAAGAGGAGTCAATGGGGAGTATCTAGAAGACACATGTGGGAATCTTAATAGGATATTACTCCAAATTTTTAAGGTCTCAGAGGTCAATGTGTGAAGCTGATGGTCCCCTCCCGTACCGCCCAAGCCAGCCCAACATTGGGATCCCAAATGGTTAAAGTCTGATATTTCATGCTCCAGCTGTACCCAGGCCTTATTTTGAAAGTTATAGTGCCAGTCTAGTATTCGTTGTAGAAAGGTTGCGTATCTGTATTTCACTAAGTCGGGGACTCCCAGCCCGCCACTCAATGGTGTACACATAATATTTTTGTTTATTCTGGCCGTTTTTTTGTCCCAGACAAATTCTAGGATTTTTGACTGCAGGGATGAAAGAAAATTAGTAGGGAGTGGGATAGGTAGGGCTTGCAAGACATATAATATGCGGGGCAGGACATTCATTTTAAATATGTTAATTCTCCCCATCCAGGAAGTATGCAAGGATCTCCAGGAGGATAGATCTGCTATTAAGCGTCTTTGTAAAGGGATGTAGTTAGTGTTGAATAAGTCTTGTGTGTTTTTTGTAAGCTGGATCCCCAAATATTTTAGTGATTTTTCCTGCCATCGGAAAGGACAGGTGTTTTTTAGTTGAGTAAGGTGGGCCTGATCGAGGGAAATATTAAGTATTTCTGATTTTGATTTATTAATTAGAAAATTGGAGGCGAGCTGAAAATCCCTCAGGTGTTGTAGCACATGTGGTAGTGAAGTGAGTGGATTGGTGAGGGTAAATAATATGTCGTCAGCGTACAACATGATTTTATAGTTTCTTTCTTTAATTCTGACTCCCTCTATGTCTACATCATTCCTAATTTTAACCGCCAGAGCTTCAACCGCACACGCAAACAGCAGGGGGGACAGGGGGCACCCCTGTCTCGTACCGTTGCTTATTTGGAAGGGCTGAGACAATACCCCATTCACCTGGACCCTAGCTGATGGGGAAGAATATAATGCCATAATTTTCGATATAAAGGGGGACCCAATTCCAAATTTTTCTAATATTGACCGCAGAAATTTCCACCGGACACGGTCGAAGGCTTTCTCCGCGTCCGTGGAAATCAATACTAGTGGGATATTTTGTGATGTCGCGTAATCTATAATGTCAATGGCTCTTACCATATTGTCCCTTGCCTCTCTGCCAATAACAAAGCCTACTTGGTCCATATCAATTATCTGGGGAATGACAGGGTTCAGTCTGTTGGCCAGCAATTTAGCATATATTTTTATATCATTATTTAATAAGGATATAGGTCTAAAATTTTCCACTCTCTGTATTCCTACCCGGTTTGGGGAGCACCACTATATTTGCAGTTAGGGATTCCTCTAGAAAAGGGTTCTTTTCCGAAATGGATTGAAATAATTCTAATAATTGGGGGGATAATATATCAGTAATTTTTTATAGTAGTAGGTTGTAAAGCCATCAGGGCCAGGTGCTTTCTCATTAGGGAGATCTTTAATTATGCACTTTATTTCCTTTAGTGTGAAAGGTTCGTTAAGGCGGGATCTTTCCTCTTCCCCTATATTTGGTAGCATTAGTTGATCTATAAATGTGTGGGCGTTATCCGGGGAGGGTTCCTGCAGGTTATATAATTTCTCGTAATAAGCGCGAAAAGCTTCAGCAATATGTGCAGATGAAGTGCTCTCCCCCCCCCTATGGTCTTTTATTTTCATTATAAAGGATTTATTAGTTTTGCGTTTCAGCTTCCTTGCGAAAAGCCTGCTACATTTGTTGTTACCCTCATAAGACATTTGTTTTAATTTAAGAGCGGATACCTTACACTCTTTGTCGATGATCATATTAAGCTTTCCTCTATAATCCAGCAAGCTGTCTAGTGTTTGTGTATCATTTGGGTCTTGTTTATGAGCTTTCTCCAGTTCCTCAATCTTATTCAGAACCGACTCAAAATAAGTTCTTTGCTGTTTAATTTGTTGTGCTTTTATACTCATAAGTTCCCCCCTAAGGACCGCTTTATGGGCTCCCCATCGGTGTTTAATGTCAATATCTGAATTGGAATTAAACTGGAAGAACTCCTCCAGAGCTTTTTCTATTTTTACTGTGTATGTAGGGTCGTCAAGGAGTCTGTCGTCCAATTTCCATAGGTAGCTAGTACCCTCCCTGGTATCCCAATGCATTCTGCAGCGGACCATTGAGTGGTCAGTCCATGATGTGGGGAGTATCCTACAGTTCTCAACCATAGCTAGACTAGTAACATCCGTAAGGATGTAATCTATCCTGGAATATCTAACATGGGGGTGAGAATAGAATGTGTAATCCTTCACTGTTCTGTTAAGTATTCTCCATGTGTCGTGTAGGGCTAGATCTCTAAGGTTTTTTTTTAGCTTATTAATGATTGCGTGTGCAGTAGAGGATGTCCCTGAGGAGTTATCCATTGTGGGGTCCAATGTACAATTGAGGTCTCCACATACTATCAAGGTGCCCCTCGCTGCGTCTAGTATGGCGTTAGATAGGGTTTTAAAAAATGTGTCTTGTGATGTGTTTGGGGCGTAAGCGCTGACCAATGTTACTTGTTTATGAAACAACTTGCCCACTAGAATTAGGTATCTCCCTGAGGTATCCCTTATGCACTTGTGGGCTTGGAATGCTATACCCTTCCTAAACAGTATGCCAACCCCACACTTTTTTGTGTTGTTGGAAGCGTAATAAGAATCTCCGAATTTGTATTTAAACGTCTGGGGTTCTCTATTCTTTAAGAAGTGCGTTTCTTGTATAAAGACCACGTCACCCTTCCTTTCTTTAAAATCTCTCATAGCTACCTGTCTCTTGGATGGACTATTGAGGCCCTTAGCGTTAATGGAAATGAAGGTGATTCCCTTCTGCTTATTTATTGATACCATTTATTATATTGTGTTGAGAGCACCCATAGTCACCCGGAGTTCCTGTCAGGTTAATGTGTGTATGGTAAGCCCCCCAAGTTGTCATGCGCCCCCAGTAAGTCTGGAATTTGTAATTTTTGTACGTCAGTCTATAAAAATCTAAAAAACTAACAAGAACATATAATAATTTTGTAAAAACAACCATTAAACAGTGAACTGTTTGAACAAAGTAATAATTCAGTGCAAGAAAAAAGGTAAAGAAGGAGGAATGCTAAACAACATCTCCCTCTCATGTGAATGTACTTCCCAACCACCCAACAGGCCACACAACATTTCACATAACCAGCATGTTTAGGCATAACGTTTAACTCTTCCCATCCCCACAGAGGTAAATTGCATATACATTTTTTTTTTTAAAAGAAAATAATTTTTTTTTTTTTTTTTTTTTTGAAAATTGAACACAATCTCACCCATCAATGTTCCGCTTCATGTCTCTTGGATGGTAGAACTCATGGCATTTTTGTTGATAGGGTCATTTCTGTCCTTTTTTCGTTTGCCATAGCCCACTAGCTGCCATCGGTTTCTTCCCTGAAGTGAGCTCTGATCCGATTGCTCCTCAAGATCAATGCTCCCCTGGGTATCAAAGTCCGGGGGAGTGTTGAAGGTTATGTTTAGTCCCTTGGAGAGAGTCCCTAGGTCGTGTGGTTCTTTATAGGTAAAAGACTTGCCGTCGAATGAAACAACCAAGCTAAAGGGGTACCCCCAACGATATTTAATCTTTTTGTCCCTGAGCGCTCTAGTTATAAAAGCAATGTCCCTTCTCCTCTGCAGCGTGTTGGGGCTCAGGTCCAAATAGATTTGTAGGTTGTGATCCATGTATAATATGTCTTAGTTGGCGGGCAGCAGTCCATACCTCCTCTTTATCTTTGTATCGTAGGAACCTCAGTATCACGTCTCTCGGAGGGGCTTTGTCTGGTGGGGGAGGTCTGAGGGCCCTGTGGACCCTATCTAATTCCACATTTGGAGCTTGTTGGTCTTTCTTCAGATGGCGAAATAGATCTTGGACATAAGTTTCCAATTCGGTATTAGTGATTTTCTCTGGTATACCGCGGATCCTTAGATTATTTCTACGGTTTCTATTGTCCATATCATCTAGTCTGTCCTGTAGTGCGGACATTTTAGCTTCATGTATGTTAGCTTGTGTTATAATTGAATCAGTCAGGGTATTCAGTGTCTCCTGTGTCCCCTCTATATCCTCCAGTCTAAGCCCAATCTCTGAAACCTCTTTTCTTATAGTTGAAAGCTCCGATTTGATTAAGTTCTTTAAGGAATCAAAGTCTGTTTTTGAAGGGAGATTGGCAATATCAGATTTTAATTGATTCATTAGCTCCACTGGAACCACTTGTTGTTGAATGTTGTCTGTATGAGACTGTGTGCTGCTCCCTGTGTCTCTTTGCTCCGTATTAGTCGTGTCATTGGTGCAGAAAAAGTTGCTCACAGACACAGGCAGCGTTGCTTGTTTATTAGCTTTATCCATTTTTGGGCCCTTTCTTGTTGCCATTGCGGTCGAAGAATAAAACTTCCTTTATCACACTTGGGAGTACACTGTTCCCCTTCGCCAGTTTTAATAAACACCAGCAGACCGGAACACCAGGGAAATGAGGATATGAGACTGTTTATTTTCCTTCCTTGTATTTAAGCTTTACATGTGGGTAGCGTGCCTGGTTTTTCGGTCACTTGTGTCTTATTTACATTACTGCTGTGCCCCTGTTGTGGTGTCGGCAAGTTCCTCTATAATTCGTCCAGCCGCATATCTAAAGTAACGGGCTTACGCCACGTGAAAGTGTAGCTCAGATCTCAGCATGTTTAATGACGTGTACCCGATTGGGATATGTGCGGCAGTGTCGGCCAGATTGACTATTTGTAGCCTACAGGGCTGTTTGACAGTACGCCCCGGGCTAAATGTATTTCCACCTCTGTCACTCCATACACCCATGCAGAGACCGGGAGAGCTGATGGTATTATTAGGCAAGATGGCGCCGGTCCCCGTGGGTATATGAGCGTGTCTTTACAAGTGCTGATTACAGACCTGCGGTCACGGCATGGCTCCCCTCGGGTTTCCGCGAACGCAGGGTGTCTTTAGGTGTGAGTTGTGGCCGTCTGCAGTGTCGGTGGCCGGTGGCAGTATGAGGGAAATGAGTTATCCAGACCGGAGCTCTATCTCAGTGCGGCCATGTTCCGGCACGGCCAGGCTCCGCCCCCCGGTATGTAGCAGTTTTTATTTTCTGACAATGGAATTGATGAGAAAATCCTGCCATACCGATATAATGTCATGTATGTATACTTTACACTTCAGTATTCTGGGGAATGGTACTTCACTAGAATTACACTGTAATAAATACATAAAGCTGTTTAATAACTAGAGATTATGTTTAACGTTTTTGCTGGAATGTAAAATCGTTTTCATTTGCTGAGGTACTGTGTGAATAAATGTTTGGGCACTATTTTTCCACTTGGCAGTTGCTTAATCTGTTTTTCTGACAGTTTCTGTTCTCCCTCACTGCTGTGTGTGAGGGGGAGGGGCCGTTTTTTGGCGCTTTTACTATGCATCAAATATTTCAGTCAGCAACTCATTGTATTCCCTGCATGATCCGGTTCATCTCTACAGAGCTCAGGGGTCTTCAAAACTTATTTTGAGGGAGGTAATTTCTCTCAGCAGAGCTGTGAGAATTATAGTTTGACTGAGATAAAAAACGTTTATTCTGTAATTTGTTTCCTGCTTTCAGAATTTGTTATCTTTGCTAATGGGATTAAACCTTTGCTAAAGTTGTGTTGTTTACAAAGATTGAGGCTATAACTGTTTCAATTTATTAATTTTCAACTGTCATAGATCTTCTGTGCTTCTTAAAGGCACAGTACGTTTTAATATTATTCTAATTGAATTGTATTTCCAAGTTGCAAGTTTATTTGCTAGTGTGTTAAACATGTCTGATTCAGAGGATGATACCTGTGTCATTTGTTGCAATGCCAAAGTGGAGCCCAATAGAAATTTATGTACTAACTGTATTGATGCTACTTTAAATAAAAGTCAATCTGTACAAATTGAACAAATTTCACCAAACAACGAGGGGAGAGTTATGCCGACTAACTCGCCTCACGTGTCAGTACCTACATCTCCCGCTCAGAGGGAGGTGCGTGATATTGTAGCGCCGAGTACATCTGGGCGGCCATTACAAATCACATTACAGGATATGGCTACTGTTATGACTGAGGTTTTGGCTAAATTACCAGAACTAAGAGGTAAGCGTGATCACTCTGGGGTGAGAACAGAGTGCGCTGATAATATTAGGGTCATGTCAGACACTGCGTCACAGGTGGCAGAACATGAGGACGGAGAACTTCATTCTGTGGGTGACGGTTCTGATCCAAACAGACTGGATTCAGATATTTCAAATTTTAAATTTAAACTGGAAAACCTCCGTGTATTACTAGGGGAGGTGTTAGCGGCTCTGAATGATTGTAACACAGTTGCAATACCAGAGAAAATGTGTAGGTTGGATAAATATTTTGCGGTACCGACGAGTACTGAGGTTTTTCCTATACCTAAGAGACTTACTGAAATTGTTACTAAGGAGTGGGATAGACCCGGTGTGCCGTTCTCACCCCCTCCGATATTTAGAAAAATGTTTCCAATAGACGCCACCACAAGGGACTTATGGCAAACGGTCCCTAAGGTGGAGGGAGCAGTTTCTACCTTAGCTAAGCGTACCACTATCCCGGTGGAGGATAGCTGTGCTTTTTCAGATCCAATGGATAAAAAGTTAGAGGGTTACCTTAAGAAAATGTTTGTTCAACAAGGTTTTATATTGCAACCCCTTGCATGCATTGCGCCGATCACGGCTGCAGCGGCATTCTGGATTGAGTCTCTGGAAGAGAACATTGGTTCAGCTACTCTGGACGACATTACGGACAGGCTTAGAGTCCTTAAACTAGCTAATTCATTCATTTCGGAGGCCGTAGTACATCTTACTAAACTTACGGCGAAGAATTCAGGATTCGCCATTCAGGCACGCAGGGCGCTGTGGCTAAAATCCTGGTCAGCTGATGTTACTTCTAAGTCTAAATTGCTTAATATACCTTTCAAAGGGCAGACCTTATTCGGGCCCGGGTTGAAAGAGATTATCGCTGACATTACAGGAGGTAAAGGCCATGCCCTGCCTCAGGACAAAGCCAAAGCCAAGACTAGACAGTCTAATTTTCGTTCCTTTCGTAATTTCAAAGCAGGAGCAGCATCAACTTCCTCTGCACCAAAACAGGAAGGAGCTGTTGCTCGCTACAGACAAGGCTGGAAACCTAACCAGTCCTGGAACAAGGGCAAGCAGACTAGGAAACCTGCTGCTGCCCCTAAAACAGCATGAATTGAGGGCCCCCGATCCGGGATCGGATCTAGTGGGGGGCAGACTTTCTCTCTTCGCCCAGGCTTGGGCAAGAGATGTTCAGGATCCCTGGGTGCTAGAGATAATATCTCAGGGATACCTTCTGGACTTCAAATACTCTCCTCCAAGAGAGAGATTTCATCTGTCAAGATTGTCAACAATCCAGACAAAGAAAGAGGCGTTTTTACGCTGCGTACAAGAGCTCTTGTTAATGGGAGTAATCCATCCAGTTCCACGATCGGAACAGGGACAGGGGTTTTACTCAAATCTGTTTGTGGTTCCCAAAAAAGAGGGAACTTTCAGACCAATCCTGGACTTAAAGATCCTAAACAAATTCCTAAGAGTTCCATCGTTCAAGATGGAGACTATTCGGACAATTTTACCTATGATCCAAGAGGGTCAGTACATGACCACTGTAGATTTAAAAGATGCTTACCTTCACATACCGATTCACAAAGATCATTATCGGTACCTAAGGTTTGCCTTCCTAGACAGGCATTACCAGTTTGTGGCTCTTCCATTCGGATTGGCTACAGCTCCAAGAATCTTCACAAAGGTTCTGGGTGCTCTTCTGGCGGTACTAAGACCGCGGGGAATCTCGGTAGCTCCATACCTAGACGACATTCTGATACAAGCTTCAAGCTTTCAAACTGCCAAGTCTCATACAGAGTTAGTGCTGGCATTTCTAAGGTCACATGGATGGAAGGTGAACGAAAAGAAAAGTTCACTCGTTCCACTCACAAGAGTTCCCTTCCTGGGGACTCTTATAGATTCTGTAGAAATGAAGATTTACCTGACAGAGGACAGGCTAACAAGACTTCAAAGTGCTTGCCGCACCCTTCATTCCATTCAACACCCGTCAGTGGCTCAATGCATGGAGGTAATCGGCTTAATGGTAGCGGCAATGGACATAGTACCCTTTGCACGCTTACACCTCAGACCACTGCAACTGTGCATGCTAAGTCAGTGGAATGGGGATTACTCAGACTTATCCCCTTCTCTGAATCTGGATCAAGAGACCAGAAATTCTCTTCTATGGTGGCTTTCTCGGCCACATCTGTCCAGGGGGATGCCATTCAGCAGACCAGACTGGACAATTGTAACAACAGACGCCAGCCTTCTAGGTTGGGGTGCCGTCTGGAATTCTCTGAAGGCTCAGGGACAATGGAGTCAGGAGGAGAGTCTCCTGCCAATAAACATTCTGGAATTGAGAGCAGTTCTCAATGCCCTCCTGGCTTGGCCCCAGTTGACAACTCGGGGGTTCATCAGGTTTCAGTCGGACAACATCACGACTGTAGCTTACATCAACCATCAGGGAGGGACAAGAAGCTCCCTAGCTATGATGGAAGTATCAAAGATAATTTGCTGGGCAGAGTCTCACTCTTGCCACCTGTCAGCAATCCACATCCCGGGAGTGGAGAACTGGGAGGCGGATTTCTTAAGTCGTCAGACTTTTCATCCGGGGGAGTGGGAACTTCATCCGGAGGTCTTTGCCCAAATACTTCGACGTTGGGGCAAACCAGAGATAGATCTCATGGCGTCTCGACAGAACGCCAAGCTTCCTCGTTACGGGTCCAGATCCAGGGATCCAGGAGCAGTCCTGATAGATGCTCTGACAGCACCTTGGGACTTCAGGATGGCTTACGTGTTTCCACCCTTCCCGTTGCTTCCTCGATTGATTGCCAGAATCAAACAAGAGAGAGCATCAGTGATTCTAATAGCACCTGCGTGGCCACGCAGGACTTGGTATGCAGACCTGGTGGACATGTCATCCTGTCCACCTTGGTCTCTACCTCTGAAACAGGACCTTCTGATACAGGGTCCCTTCAAACATCAAAATCTAACTTCTCTGAAGCTGACTGCTTGGAAATTGAACGCTTGATTTTATCAAGACGTGGATTTTCTGAGTCGGTTATTGATACCTTAATACAGGCTAGGAAACCTGTTACCAGAAAGATTTACCATAAGATATGGCGTAAATACCTATATTGGTGTGAATCCAAAGGTTACTCTTGGAGTAAGGTTAGGATTCCTAGGATATTGTCTTTTCTACAAGAAGGTTTAGAAAAGGGTTTATCTGCTAGTTCATTAAAGGGACAGATCTCAGCTCTGTCCATTCTGTTACACAAACGTCTGTCAGAAGTTCCTGACGTCCAGGCTTTTTGTCAGGCTTTGGCCAGAATTAAGCCTGTGTTTAAAACTGTTGCTCCACCATGGAGTTTAAACCTTGTTCTTAATGTTTTACAGGGCGTTCCGTTTGAACCCCTTCATTCCATTGATATAAAGTTGTTATCTTGGAAAGTTCTATTTTTAATGGCTATTTCCTCGGCTCGAAGAGTCTCTGAATTATCAGCCTTACATTGTGATTCTCCTTATTTGATTTTGCATTCGGATAAGGTAGTCCTGCGTACTAAACCTGGGTTCTTACCTAAGGTAGTTACTAACAGGAATATCAATCAAGAGATTGTTGTGCCTTCTTTATGCCCAAATCCTTCTTCAAAGAAGGAACGTCTACTGCACAACCTGGATGTAGTCCGTGCTCTAAAATTTTACTTACAGGCAACTAAGGAATTTCGACAAACGTCTTCTCTGTTTGTCATTTACTCTGGGCAGAGGAGAGGTCAAAAAGCTTCCGCTACCTCTCTTTCTTTTTGGCTTCGTAACATAATTCGTTTAGCTTATGAGACTGCTGGACAGCAGCCTCCTGAAAGAATTACAGCTCATTCTACTAGAGCTGTGGCTTCCACTTGGGCCTTCAAGAATGAGGCCTCTGTTGAACAGATTTGCAAGGCTGCAACTTGGTCTTCGCTTCATACTTTTTCCAAATTTTACAAATTTGACACTTTTGCTTCATCGGAGGCTATTTTTGGGAGAAAGGTTCTTCAGGCAGTGGTTCCTTCTGTATAAAGAGCCTGCCTATCCCTCCCGTCATCCGTGTACTTTTGCTTTGGTATTGGTATCCCAGAAGTAATGATGACCCGTGGACTGATCACACTTAACAGAAGAAAACATAATTTATGCTTACCTGATAAATTCCTTTCTTCTGTAGTGTGATCAGTCCACGGCCCGCCCTGTTTTTAAGGCAGGTAAATATTTTTTAATTTATACTCCAGTCACCACTTCACCCTTGGCTTTTCCTTTCTCGTTGGTCCTTGGTCGAATGACTGGGAGTGACGTAGAGGGGAGGAGCTATATGCAGCTCTGCTGGGTGAATCCTCTTGCACTTCCTGTTGGGGAGGAGTAATATCCCAGAAGTAATGATGACCCGTGGACTGATCACACTACAGAAGAAAGGAATTTATCAGGTAAGCATAAATTATGTTTTTTTACCTCAAAATTTCTTAAGCTCACACTAGTGCTCTGTGAATAGATATCCTAAAGCTGCTTTCCGCTGCATGTTGGGAGGCAACCAATTCGTTTCATCATTGCTGATGTCACACTTTGCTTTACTGTGATCTCATGAGATTTCACTGAAATTGAATAAACTTCCTTAAACTCAGGAGGGAAATAGCATGACTGTGCTGCACTTGCCAGATTGTTTCTTGCAAGTCATGGGACTAACATCCTGATTGGCTGCTTAAAATGAATTTAACGTTTACTGTTACAGACTACATCTAATTCTTTATTTGTGGGAATTAAGAACCTGGCCACCAGGAGGAGGCAAAGACACCCCAGCCAAAGGCTTAAATACCTCCCCTCATCCCCCAGTCATTCTTTGCCTTTCGTCACAGGAGGTTGGCAGAGAAGTGTCGGAAGATTCAGAGTAGTCTCTTATGGAAAGTAGTATTCTTCGAAATGCGATTGGAGTTTTAAGTAGTCCAGTCAGCCTCTCAGTGAGAGCATGGATGAATGTTAAGAGTCCGGAGATGCAGGGAGAGTCTTTCTGCTAACCCACCCCGACTCAGTTTAAAAGCTCCATTAGCAATCAGCGTTGACTAGTTTCGCTGCCTGCTTTTCTTCTCTCAAGTCCATGTCAGGAGCAACGCTACTACCCTGTCACACTTGAAGGGCCGTGTTTTTCTTCCACGGCATTGATTCTGGTAAGATCGTTTCATTTATTTATATTTGATAACGCAAGAAGATGGGGTCACAGTGTGGCTCCTTTATCTATATAGAATCTAGGGTAATACCCTCGGAAGGGGGTTATTGAACGGGGGGGATTTTATTATGCATAATATTTGTGTTTCTGCTGCATTTGTGTGAGGCTCTGTCAGTGTGGAACAGTGAGTTCGTTAGCGAGAGATTGATGCAGGATTTTTTGGCGTCTATCTCGAGTGCCCCGGCCCTTGGGATATAAAGGTGCCTTTTTTTTAATTTTTTTATCAAGTTCGTACTAAAAGGCGCAAGCTATGGAGGACTCTGATATGTTAGAGGTTACTCCCTCTTTATCTAAATCTATTAACTGTGTATATTGTGAGGAGGTTCCAGTCAAGCCGCCTACGCAACTCTGTTCCACATGCTTTGACAATATTGTTATATCCAAAAAGAATAAAGTATTTAGTACAACTGAGCCGTCCACCTCTGAAGGTGCGCCGCCCCATGAGGTGCGTTCCCTACAATCATCTCTGTTTACACAAGCAGTTCCCCCAGGGCACTACTAATCCTCCTGTGGGAGGGGCCCTTTGGCCTCCAGACTTCGCCAATCAGTTACAGACAGTGGTTTCTGCGGCCATTAATGCGATGCCTCGCCCTGCTAAGCAGAAGGTAGGCCGCTGCTATCCATCTCAGGGGTCTTCGACTCCGCTGGATGTCTGATTTTCCGCTGAGGAGGGCAACTCCGAATTATCGGAGGATGTCACTTCTGGGTCAGAATCGGCTACTTCTAGGCCTCTGTCCGCGGAGGAACCAGATTTTAAATATAAGATGGAGCATTTGTGCTTTCTTCTGAAAGAGGTTCTTGCTACGTTGGAGGTTCCAGAACCGAAGCTACCAGAGGAACCTTTGATCCCTAAGCTGGATAGGGTTTACGAGGGCAGGGTAGTGCCCCAGGCCCGGTTCTAGTCAAGATGACTAACATTATTAATAATGAATGAGAAAAACTTGGTTTGTCCTCTTTCCCCCCCCCCCCCCCTTCTTCTTTTAAAGAGCTTTTTCCCCGTTCCGGACGCGCAGCTTGAACTGTGGGGCACCGTCCCTAAGGTGGATGGTGTTATATCCACGCTCGCTAAGAGAACGACTATTCCGCTAGAGGATAATTCCTCTTTCAAGTAACCCATGGATAAAAAGATGGAGTCCATGTTGCAGAAGATGTTACAACTCACAGCGGTGGCTGGTGCGGCTACCTACTGGTGTGACGCTCTATCAGCAATGGTCAAGGTGGAGACTCCCCTCGATGAGATTCTAGAATGCCTTAAGGGTAGCACATTCGTTCAGTTGTGATGCTAACATGCAGATTGTTCATCTGAATGCTAAGATATCAGGTTTTTCGGTTTTAGCCCACAGGGCTCTGTAACTGTAACTAAAGTCTTGGTCTGCTGACATGACTTCCAAGTCTCACTTACTTTCACTTCCATTCAAAGGGAAAGGTGTTTTTGTTTTGGCCCGGGCCTGGATTCTATCATATCTACGGTCACGGTGGCAAGGGTGCCTTCTTGCCTCAGGATAAGAAGGCTAAACGCAAGGGGACTACTTTTTTGTCCCTTTCGTGGACAAGTCTCAGCACTAGCAGACTGCCGCAAAGTCTGAGCAATCCAAGGGATCTTGGAAGCCAGCTAACTCTCTTGGAACAAGTCCAAGCAGAACAAGAAGCCCAGCCGAGTCAGTCGGAATGAAGGGGCGGCCCCCGATCCGTCCTCAGATCAGGTAGGGGGCAGACTATCCTTTCTTTGCAGAGGCCTGGAGAAGAGACGTTATAGACCCTTGGGTTCTGGAGGTCATAGCCCAGGGTTACAGGATAGGTTTCAAGTCCTATCCGCCCAGAGGCAGATTCCTCCTGTCAAACATTTCTTCAAGCAAAGTGTGGAAAACAGCACCAACAGATATGTGGCTTGTGGGGCACGGAACCCAGGATCTGCCTTATCCTGCAAATACTTCAAGTAGCAAAAAAGATTTGTTCCAGCCACCAATAGTTAAAAAACCTTTATTTCTTCATATAGGGTCTTTTGACAAACGTTGTATGTTTGTCAAAAGACCCTATATGAAGAAATAAAGGTTTTTTAACTATTGGTGGCTGGAACAAATCTTTTTTGCTACTTGAAACATTTCTTCAAGACCAGAAAAGACAGATGCCTTCCTGGGGTGTGTGTGAGGGATCTCGTATCTCGGGGGAATTGTCCCAGTCCCTCCGGCAGAAAGAGGTCTGGGGTATTATTCAAACGTTTTTGTGGTCCCAAAGGAGGGCACGTTTTGTCCAATTCTGGACCTAAAGGCCCTAAACAAGTTTTAGTTCCTTCCTTCAAGACGGAGACGATCAGGTCAATTTTGCTCCTGGTTCAAGAGTGGCAATTCATTACGACTATAGACCTGAAGGACGCTTACCTTCATGTTCCAATCCACAAGGATAACTTCAGGTTTCTAAGATTCGCTTTCCTAGACCAGCACTTCCAGTTTGTTGCCCTTCCGTTTTGGTCTGGCGACTGTCCCAAGATTCTTTACAAAGGTTCTGGGAGCTCTTCTCGCAGTAGTGAGAGCCAGAGGGATTGCAGTGGCACCTTATCTGGACGATATCCTTGTCCAGGCTCCGTCATACAGTCTTGTGGAGGATCACTTGAGAGCTTTTCTCCTCCTTCTTCTTCGGTCCCATGGGTGGAAGATAAACAGAGGAAACAGTTAATTTGTCCCCAGCAACACGGTGGAATTTCTAAGTACGATAATAGATTCTTCAGCCAGGAAGATATTCTTGACAGATCAGAGACGTTGCAAGCTTGCGTCCAACTGTCTAGCTCTTCAGACATCCTCCAGGACATCTGTGGCCAGGTGTATAGAGATGATCGGGTTCATGTTATACATCATAGATGTTATTCCTTTCACCAGGTTCCATCTCAGACCTCTTTAGCTGTGCATGCTGAGACAATGAACAGCGATCATTTAGATCTTTTCCAACAGATATCTCTGGACAGACCGGTTAGGGAGTCCCTATCTTGGTGTACCTGACTGGGGCAGTTGTCACAGGGGACATCGTTTTTTAGACCATCCTGGGAGATTGCGACCACGGATGCAAGTCTATCAGGATGGGGAGCTGTTTGGGGTGCCAGAAAGGCACAGGGCAGATGAACTCGAGAGGAGTTTAGTCTACCTATAAATATTTTGGAACTTCAAGCGATATTCAACACTCTGAGGGCTTGGCCCCTTCTAGGGTTGTCCCGATTCATCAGATTCCAATCGGACAATAATACCTCAGTGGCTTACATAAACCACCGGGGGGGGGGACGAGAAACTCCCTAGCCATGAGGGAAGTATCTCAGATTCTGGACTGGGCAGAGACTCACAATTGTTCGCTTTCAGCGATCCATATTCCTGGGTTTGGACAACTGGTAAGCAGATTTTCTGAGCAGAAAGACTTTTCATCCAGGGATGTTCGCGGTGATCTGGGTGCCGGAGATAGACCTCAATTGCAAGCTACACAGATATGGGTCGCGATCCAGGGATCCCCAGGTGGAACTGATAGATGCCTTGGCGGTACCCTGGGACTTCAACCTAATTTACATATTTCTGCCGTTGCCTCTTCTATCTCGTGTAGTGGCCTGCATCAAGCAGGCTATTCTGATTGCTCCGTTGTGGCCGAGGAGGATGTGGATTTGGTGGGGATGTCGTCATCTCCACCATGGAGGTTACCTTGTTGCAAGGATTTCGGGTTCAAGGTCCTTTTCTACATCAAAATCTCTATTCTCTGAGGCTGACTGTGTGGAGATTGAACGGCTAGTCTTAGCCAAGAAAGGATTTTTTGGAAAAAGTGATTGACACTCTCGTTCAGACCAGGAAGCCTACTTTGTTTTTCATGCTGATAAGGTTGTTCTTCGCACTGGATTTGGATTCCTTCCCAAGGTGGTGTCGAGTTGTAACATCAATCAGGAAATAGTAGTTCCTCCTTTGTGTCCTAACCCTTCTTCGAAGGAGAGGTTACTTCATAATCTGGACATGGTTCGTGCTTTTGAAGTTTTATTTTCAGGCCACGAAGGAGTTCAGACAGACCTCGTCCTTATTTGTTGTGTGCGCAGGGGGCAAAGGGCCTCTGCCACTTTATCATTTTGGTTGAGGAGTATGATCCGTCTGGCAAATGAGACAGCGGGACACAAGCCTCCTCAGAGGATTACGGCGCACTCGACTAGAGCTGTGGCCCCTTTCTTGGGCCTTTTAAGAATGAGGCTTCTATGAAGCAGATTTGTAAGGCGGCCACTTGGTCTTCCTTACATACTTTTGCAAAATTTTATAAATTTGATGTTTTTGCTTCGGCGGAAGCAGCTTTTGGCAGACGGGTTCTGCAGGCTGTGGTGCCCCCAGTTTAGGGTCCGCCTCCTTTTACCCCCTTTTTTTTTTTTTTTTTTTTTTTTTCCCTATTCAGTGTCCTCCTAGAGCTTGGGTATTTTGTTTCCACAAGTAATGAATGAAGCAGTGGACTCTCCTCCCATTAAGATGGAAATAAAATTATCATCAGGTAAGCATAATTTATGTTTTCTATCTGTGGGAGGAGAGTCCACTGCCCCCGCACGTTTTTCCGCTGGGCAGACCTAATTTTAATTTTATTCTTCTGGCACCATTTATACCCTGATATTTCTCCTACTGTTCCTTGTTCCCTTGGCAGAATGACTGGGGGATGAGGGAAGTGGGGGAGGTATTTAAGCCTTTGGCTGGGGTGTCTTTGCCTCCTCCTGGTGGCCAGGTTTTTAATTATCACAAATAATGAATGAAGCAGTGGACTCTCCTCCCATAGATGGAAATGAAATTATCAGGTAAGCATAATTTGTTATTTACAAATTGCTTATCTATTTACCCTCTTGGCTGGACAAGGCTCCTATTTTAGCCTATGGGGCATATTTATGATTGTGCGAGCGGACATGATCCGATATAGTGGATCATGTCCGCGGCACATCGATAAATGCCGACAGCATACGCTCTCAGCATTTATCATTACACCAGCAGTTCTTGTGAACTGCTGGCGCAATGCGGCCCCCTGCAGGGGTTGTCTATCAACCCGATCGTATTTGATCGGGTTGATTTCTGTCCGTGGCCTCATAGGTTATAGACCGCAGCTTCATAACTTGTGTTTTTTTTTTTTTTTTTTTCCCCCCGTACGGAGCTTGATAAATATGCCCCCATGAGCGTTGGCATTGCTTTCAACTTGTAATACCAGAACACATTGGCGTGCGCTGGTATTACTAAGTGGAGTGCTAATATTGCTTTCAAGAAAGCAATATTTAGAGCTCCACTTGTAATCTGGACCTATATTGGTCAGCCCTTAAAGGGACAGTCAAGTCTAAAAAAAAAAAACTTTCATTTTTCAAATAGGGCATGTAATTTTAAACAACTTTCCAATTTACTTTTATCAACAATTTTGCTTTGTTCTCTTGGTATTCTAGTTGAAAGCAAACCTAGGAAGGCACATATGATAATTTCTAAGCCCTTGAAGGCCGCCTCTATTTTATTTACTTTTCACAGCAGGGGAGAGCACGCTCATGTAGGCCATAAAGATAGCATTGTGATCACGCCCGTGGCTAGTGGAAGACACTGCACTAATTGGCTAAAATGCAAGTCAATAGATAATAACTAAGTCGTGTGATTAGGGGCGGTCAGAAGATGCTTAGATACAAGTTAGTCACAGAAGTAAAAAGTATATAAATAGAACTGTGTTGGTTATGCAAAACTGGGGATTGGGTAATAAAGGGATTATCTATCTTTTTAAACAACAAAAATTCTGGTGTTGACTGTCCCTTTAAGTAATGCTGCTGTATTAAGCACAATGCAGTGTGCTTGCCTATGGGTATTAATATTGTCATAAAAATATTGTGTAAAATCTCAAACTTCATTACTAATCTGTTTTATTATATTTAATCAAGGCTATCTCTCTTTTAGTATAGCAAATTCCACCGTTCCCTATGCTTTTTATAATCTTGTCTTTATTCCTTTATCGTAATTTAGACCTTAGAGTTTAAAAATCTAACCACTATTGTCAGCATGAAAGATAAAGAAACACCCATGTATTATGAAATCGTCGTACAGTATAAAGTAAATGTGGCTTTAACCCATAAGTCGCCAGATGGACCTTAATTCTTCTGATGTTGGAAAGATGATTCACTATTTTAATAAATGCATAACTCGTTAAGGTCTGGAGTTTAACCTGCAACTACTTTCATATGAGAGAATTGTAGCATTCAATGTTACCCCAATTTTTTTTATTTTTTTTAAATCGCCACTAGCACCAATTTTCTGCTACATTAAGAGTACAAATGAATTTGTTAAAGTACACTAAAAATTAGTTTCCATGAAGACCACATGATTTTTCATTGTGAGGGGTTAACTTTGTTTCTCTGTGTGTTAGTTGTTTTGTTTTCCAGATGAGCATTCTACAATTCCCTGTGTTCCTAAAAACGGGACCTCCTGTCTTAAATAGTTTTTAATTTTCACAAGTGAACTTTATTACATATATCCAGAGACCTGGTGCCTCAAGTCAGTAAGCTGTCGATACAGAGTGATAACGGTTCATCTTCACCACATAGACCTGAGGTCAATTAAAGGGACAGTCTACTCCAGAATCTTTATTGTTTAAAGAGATAGGTAATAGCTTTTATTACCCATTCCGCGTGTATTGCATATTCAACACGGTTATATAAACATACTTTTTATCTCTGTGATTACCTTGTATCTAAGCCTCTCCAGACTGCCCCTTTTTCAGTTCTTTTGACATTTGCATTTTAGCCAATCAGTGCTGACTCATAAATAACTCCATAGGAGTGAGCACGATGTTGTCTATATGGAACACATCAACTAGTGCTGTTTAGCTGTAAAATAAAACAAAACAAATTGCACTGAGTTAACAGGAGACTTTCTAGGGCTTAGAAATTTAGCATATGATCCTACCTAGGCTTAGCTTTCAACAACAAAATACCAAGAGAACAAAGATCATTTGATGATAAAAGTAAATTGGAAAGTTGTTTAAAATGTTATGTCCTATCTGAATCATGAGTTTAATTTTGACTAGACTGACCTGTTAAGGGTTAGAACTCAATCAAATCATAAGATATATATATTTTTTTTTAATATTATGCATTTGACTTCTTATACTCTAGCCTTCTCATATTTGGTACCAAATTAATTTGGATAATATTTCTTGTATGGTCCATTATAGAGTTTCTCGGTTAGCAGCACCTAAATATAAAAAATAAAGTGCAATATATATAATTTTTTTTTATAAGAGCCATTATTCCTGGGATTCAACTCCTGGCCACTGGGAGGAGGCAAAGATTCCCAAAACTCTGAGAGCAATTAATCCCTCCCACCTCACTGGTGTTCTAGCCTTTGCATAGGAGGAAGGTAATAGTTGAGGTGCTCCATTCTTTATTGAAATGAGCCTACAGACTGATTTGAGGCCTATTTGAGAGACAGGGTTTGGAGTATTGGGTGGGGACTTAATCACTCTCAGTGAAAGAGTTGGTCACAACCCTGCCACATGTGTCGCAGGGAATAGTCCCCTAGCCTCCTCCTGTTGGGTCGTCTATATACTCCTTACATAAGGTCCTCTGTTGTGACATACACAACACTGGATGGGCTCTCTATCGGAATCTGTCTTTTTTTTTCTGCAGCCGCTATGCACGGTAGATTGGGTGTATCTGAGGTAAGTGCAACCATTTCTTGCACTCGCATAGCTCACAGGCTATTATAGGTGCATCACAGCCAGGGGACATATACATGTAAAAGACTAATTCCACCTCTATTACATAGACTTTTTATACTTTGTTTAGTAATGATAGAAACGTTATGTGGTAATAGATGCTACTTCTATTTAGCTAATACCTGGGACTTTCATCTCAATGCAACTTTATACCCTCATATATTCACATTAAAAGATTTAACTGTTTGGCAATGTAAGGGGAGACTGTATAATTTGTTTTTTGGGTACTGAAATAGTACAGCAGTTACATTTAATACATGGGCTATTTCCCTTTTTTATTTTGTTTTTTGAAATTCCTCAACTGCTCCTCTTTGTGTGATCTTGAACATCTTCGTTCTTTGTTTAACCACTTCACTACAGGGACTTTCAGAGAAGAACTTGCCCAAAATACCAGAGAATTTTTAGCATCTTTGCTATCGCTCCATTTAAACAGAAATCAGGCCTATTTTTATTTACTTGTCAAAACTATATATTATTATTATTATTATTATTATTATTATTATTATTATTATTATTATTATTATTATTTCACAAACTCTAGGTTCCTCACTGAAATTATTTACATTCTGCTTTTGCAATCATGGCACAAATGGTTGTAAAAGCTTCTCTGGGATTCCCTTTTGTTCAGAAATAGTAGACCTAATATGGCTTTGCCATTGCTTTTTGGTAATTAGAAGGCCGCTAATTGCAGCTGCGCACCACACTTTTTATTATTCTCTTGTGAAGGGGTTAATTTTAGCTTTCGTGTAGAGATTACCCACCCACCTGACACTTCCCACCCCCATCTTAAGTACTTGCAGACCGTACTGGCAGCTGTCTTTCAAAAGCCAATAGCACCATCCACCACCAAACACACTACTATTCTCTTAGAGGACTGTACATTTTTCAGGAACCATATAAACATAAAATTGGTAACCTTTCATCGCAAGACCTTTTTTTAGCAATCATTGCTACTATTGCATTTGCGTGTGCTGTTTGGTGTTACAATTTGTCTTAACATCTTAGACTCTGTGGATGAAGATTTTTAAAAATAGTTTGAAACTTCTGAATTCGACTAATGCACTTATTTGTGGTCCCATTGTTGACATAATTTTATACCAAGAATAAGACTATAGGAGTACTGACCAGAAGGACTTTTTTTATTTGTCCTTGTCAGAAAACAGGGTGTTAAAATAATATATATATATATATATATATATATATATATATATATATATATATATATATATATATATATATATATATATATATATATATATATATCTATATATATATATATATATCTCTATTTCTTCTGTTATGTGCGATCAGTCCACGGGTCATCATTACTTCTGGGATATAACTCCTCCCCAACAGGAAATGCAAGAGGATTCACCCAGCAGAGCTGATATAGCTCCTCCCCTCTACGTCAGTCCCAGTCATTCTCTTGCACCCAACGACTAGATAGGATGTGTGAGAGGACTATGGTGATTATACTTAGTTTTTATGACTTCAATCAAAAGTTTGTTATTTTACAATAGCACCGGAGCGTGTTATTACTTCTCTGGCAGAGTTTGAAGAAGAATCTACCAGAGTTTTTTACTATGATTTTAACCGGAGTAGTTAAGATCATATTGCTGTTCTCGGCCATCTGAGGGAGGTAAAGGCTTCAGATCAGGGGACAGCGGGCAGATGAATCTGCATTGAGGTATGTAGCAGTTTTTATTTTCTGAATGGAATTGATGAAAAAATCCTGCTATACCGTTATAATGACATGTATGTATACACTTCAGTATTCTGGGAATGGTTTTTCACCGGAACTACTCTGTTAAAGGTCACTAATCCTTTTAATAAATATTGTCATGTTAAACGTTTTTTGCTGGAATGTAGAATCGTTTACATTACTGAGGTACTGAGTAAATAAATGTTTGGGCATTATTTTCCACTTGGCAGTTGTCTGCTTTAAATTGTGACAGTTTCGTTTCTCCTCACTGCTGTGTGTGAGGGGAGGGGCCGTTTTTGGCGCTCTTTTGCTACGCATCAAAAAATTCCAGTCAGCTACTATTATATTTCCTGCATGATCCGGTTCACTGACAGATCTCAGGGGTCTTCAAACTTCTTTGAAGGGAGGTACATTCTCTCAGCAGAGCTGTGAGAATTTTTATTGACTGTGAATAAAAACGTTACTCTATAATTTTTTATGTCAAATTTAGTTATTTACTAATGGGAACAAACCTTTGCTAAAAGTTGTGTTATTTAAACTTGATGCTATAACTGTTTTCAGTTCATTATCTCAACTGTCATTTAATCGTTTAAGTACCTCTTTGAGGCACAGTACGTTTTTGTTAAAAAAGATTATAACCAGGTTGCAAGTTATTGCTAGTGTGTTAAACATGTCTGACTCAGAGAATGATATCTGTGTCATTTGTTCCAATGCCAAGGTGGAGCCCAATAGAAATTTATGTACTAACTGTATTGATGCTACTTTAAATAAAAGTCAATCTGTACAATGTGAACAAATTTCACCAAACTGCGAGGGGAGAGTTATGCCGACTAACTCGCCTCACGCGGCAGTACCTGCATCTCCCGCCCGGGAGGTGCGTGATATTATGGCGCCTAATACATCTGGGCGGCCATTACAGATAACATTACATGATATGGCTACTGTTATGACTGAAGTTTTGTCTAAATTACCAGAACTAAGAGGCAAGCGTGATCACTCTGGGGTGAGAACAGAGTGCGCTGACAATACTAGGGCCATGTCTGATACTGCGTCACAACTTGCAGAGCATGAGGACGGAGAGCTTCATTCTGTGGGTGACGGTTCTGATCCAAACAGATTGGATTCAGATATTTCAAATTTTAAATTTAAATTGGAGAACCTCCGTGCATTACTAGGGGAGGTCTTAGCAGCTCTCAATGATTGTAACACTATTGCAATACCAGAGAAAATGTGTAGGTTGGATAAATACTTTGCGGGTACCGGCGAGTACTGACGTTTTTCCTATACCTAAGAGATTAACTGAAATTGTTACTAAGGAGTGGGATAGACCCGGTGTGCCGTTCTCACCCCCTCCAATATTTAGAAAGATGTTTCCAATAGACGCCACTACTCGGGACTTATGGCAAACGGTCCCTAAGGTGGAGGGAGCAGTTTCTACTTTAGCTAAGCGTACCACTATCCCGGTGGAGGATAGCTGTGCTTTTTCAGATCCAATGGATAAAAAATTAGAGGGTTACCTTAAGAAAATGTTTGTTCAACAAGGTTTTATATTGCAACCCCTTGCATGTATCGCGCCGATTACGGCTGCGGCAGCATTTTGGATTGAGTCTCTGGAAGAGAACCTTAGTTCATCTACGCTAGACGACATTATGGACAGGCTTAGAGTCCTTAAACTAGCCAATTCATTCATTTCGGAGGCCGTAGTACATTTAACCAAACTTACGGCTAAGAACTCTGGATTCGCCATACAGGCACGTAGAGCACTGTGGCTAAAATCCTGGTCAGCTGATGTTACTTCTAAGTCTAAATTACTTAATATACCTTTCAAGGGGCAGTCTTTATTTGGGCCCGGGTTGAAAGAAATTATCGCTGACATTACAGGAGGTAAGGGCCACGCCCTACCTCAAGACAAAGCCAAAACTAAGGCTAGACAGTCTAATTTTCGTCCCTTTCGGAATTTCAAACCTGGAGCAGCGTCAACCTCCACTGCACCAAAACAGGAAGGAGCTGTTGCTCGTTACAGGCAAGGCTGGAAACCTAACCAGTCCTGGAATAAGGGCAAACAGGCCAGGAAACCTGCTGCTGCCCCAAAGACAGCATGAACCGAGAGCCCCCGATCCGGGACCGGATCTAGTGGGGGGCAGACTTTCTCTCTTCGCTCAGGCCTGGGCAAGAGATGTTCAGGATCCCTGGGCGCTGGAGATCATATCTCAGGGATACCTTCTAGACTTCAAATTATCTCCCCCAAAAGGGAGATTTCATCTGTCAAGGTTGTCAACAAACCAGATAAAGAAAGAAGCGTTTCTACGCTGTGTACAAGATCTGTTATTAATGGGAGTGATCCATCCAGTTCCGTGGTCGGAACAAGGACAAGGGTTCTACTCAAACCTGTTTGTGGTTCCCAAAAAAGAGGGGACTTTCAGGCCAATCTTAGATTTAAAGATTCTAAACAAATTCCTAAGAGTTCCATCGTTCAAAATGGAAACTATTCGGACAATCTTACCTATGATCCAAAAGGGTCAGTACATGACCACAGTGGATTTAAAAGATGCTTACCTTCACATACCGATTCACAAAGATCATCAACGGTATCTACGGTTTGCCTTCCTAGACAGGCACTACCAGTTTGTAGCTCTTCCATTCGGATTGGCTACGGCCCCAAGAATCTTCACAAAGGTTCTGGGTGCCCTTCTGGCGGTACTAAGACCGCGAGGGATTTCGGTAGCTCCGTACCTAGACGACATTCTAATACAAGCTTCAAGCTTTCAAACTGCCAAGTCTCATACAGAGTTAGTTCTGGCATTTCTAAGGTCGCATGGATGGAAAGTGAACGAAAAGAAAAGTTCTCTTTTTCCTCTCACAAGAGTTACATTCTTGGGGACTCTTATAGATTCTGTAGAAATGAAGATTTACCTGACAGAAGACAGGTTAACAAGGCTTCAGGATGCATGCCGTGTCCTTCATTCCATTCAACACCCGTCAGTAGCTCAATGCATGGAGGTGATCGGCTTAATGGTAGCGGCAATGGACATAGTACCTTTTGCACGCCTACACCTCAGACCGCTGCAATTGTGCATGCTAAGTCAGTGGAATGGGGATTACTCAGATTTGTCCCCTACCCTGAATCTGAATCAAGAGACCAGAAATTCTCTTCTATGGTGGCTTTATCGGCCACACCTGTCCAGGGGAATGCCATTCAGCAGGCCAGACTGGACAATCGTAACAACAGACGCCAGCCTGCTAGGTTGGGGCGCTGTCTGGAATTCTCTGAAGACTCAGGGATTATGGAATCAGGAGGAGTGTCTCCTTCCAATAAACATTCTGGAATTGAGGGCAGTTCTCAATGCCCTTCTAGCTTGGCCCCAATTAACAACTCAGGGGTTCATCAGGTTTCAGTCGGACAATATCACGACTGTAGCTTACATCAACCATCAGGGAGGGACAAGAAGCTCCCTAGCAATGATGGAAGTATCAAAGATAATTCGCTGGGCAGAGTCTCACTCTTGCCACCTGTCAGCAATCCACATCCCGGGAGTGGAGAACTGGGAGGCGGATTTCTTGAGTCGCCAGACTTTTCATCCGGGAGAGTGGGAACTTCATCCGGAGATTTTTGCCCAAATACTTCGACGTTGGGGCAAACCAGAGATAGATCTCATGGCGTCTCGCCAGAACGCCAAACTTCCTCACTACGGGTCCAGATCCAGGGATCCGGGAGCGGTTCTGATAGATGCTTTGACAGCACCTTGGAACTTCGGGATGGCTTATGTGTTTCCACCCTTCCCGCTGCTTCCTCGATTGATTGCGAAAATCAAACAAGAGAGAGCATCTGTGATTCTAATAGCGCCTGCATGGCCACGCAGGACTTGGTATGCAGATCTAGTGGACATGTCATCCTGTCCACCTTGGTCTCTACCTCTGAGACAGGACCTTCTGATACAGGGTCCATTCAAACATCAAAATCTAACTTCTCTGAAACTGACTGCTTGGAAATTGAACGCTTGATTTTATCAAAGCGTGGTTTTTCTGAGTCGGTTATTGATACCCTGATCCAGGCTAGGAAGCCTGTTACCAGAAAGATTTACCATAAAATATGGCGCAAATACCTATACTGGTGCGAATCCAAACGTTACTCCTGGAGTAAGGTTAGGATCCCTAGGATATTGTCTTTTCTACAAGAAGGTTTAGAAAGGGGTTTATCGGCTAGTTCATTAAAGGGACAGATTTCAGCTCTGTCCATCTTGTTACACAGGCGTCTGTCAGAAAATCCAGACGTCCAGGCTTTTTGTCAAGCTTTAGCTAGGATCAAGCCTGTGTTTAAATCCGTTGCTCCGCCATGGAGTTTAAACTTAGTTCTTAACGTTTTACAAGGTGTTCCATTTGAACCCCTTCATTCCATTGATATAAAATTGTTATCTTGGAAAGTTCTGTTTTTAATGGCTATTTCCTCGGCTCGAAGAGTCTCTGAGTTATCAGCATTACATTGTGATTCTCCTTATCTGATTTTTCATTCAGATAAGGTAGTTCTGCGTACTAAACCTGGGTTCTTACCTAAGGTAGTTACTAACAGGAATATCAATCAAGAGATTGTTGTTCCATCCTTGTGTCCAAATCCTTCTTCAAAGAAGGAACGTCTTCTACACAATCTGGATGTAGTTCGTGCCCTCAAGTTCTACTTGCAGGCAACTAAAAATTTTCGCCAAACTTCTTCCCTGTTTGTCGTTTATTCTGGACAGAGGAGAGGTCAAAAAGCTTCTGCTACCTCTCTCTCTTTTTGGCTTCGTAGCATAATACGTTTAGCCTATGAGACTGCTGGACAGCAGCCTCCTGAAAGAATTTCAGCTCACTCCACTAGAGCTGTGGCTTCCACTTGGGCCTTTAAGAATGAGGCCTCTGTTGAACAGATTTGCAAGGCTGCAACTTGGTCTTCGCTTCATACTTTTTCCAAATTTTACAAATTTGACACTTTTGCTTCTTCGGAGGCTATTTTTGGGAGAAAGGTTCTTCAGGCAGTGGTTCCTTCTGTATAATGAGCCTGCCTTTCCCTCCCGTCATCCGTGTACTTTTGCTTTGGTATTGGTATCCCAGAAGTAATGATGACCCGTGGACTGATCGCACATAACAGAAGAAAACATAATTTATGCTTACCTGATAAATTCCTTTCTTCTGTTGTGCGATCAGTCCACGGCCCGCCCTGTTTTTTAAGGCAGGTAAATATCTTTTAAATTATACTCCAGTCACCACTTCACCCTTGGTTACTCCTTTCTCGTTGATTCTTGGTCGAATGACTGGGACTGACGTAGAGGGGAGGAGCTATATCAGCTCTGCTGGGTGAATCCTCTTGCATTTCCTGTTGGGGAGGAGTTATATCCCAGAAGTAATGATGACCCGTGGACTGATCGCACAACAGAAGAAAGGAATTTATCAGGTAAGCATAAATTATGTTTTTTCTGGCTTTTTTTTTCTTGCCTTATTTTCATCAAGTTAAGACAGGTTTTTAAGGACTCAGTATGGATTTGTTTTGTTTAATGATTCTTCTGATATCAGGTGATTATAGCACATCTCCTTTATCTTAATCCAAATACTTTTTGATAGCCTCTTACTTATTTTAGATATTGGAAGTCTTATAATTCTACTTTTACATTACAAAGGTTTTTAGACCATCCTTTAATTTGTTTGTCCATTGGTCCACGTTACGGTCAGGAGGCTACTTCAGTTTCTTTAGCTTTTGGCTAAATCTCTAGGTTTTCTTGGATGTGTGAGTTTTTTTTATTGTTGTGTTTTTTGTTTTGTTTTTGTCCCCCCCCCCCCCCAACAGGCATACCTCGTTTTATTGTGATTCAGATATTGCGTTTTTTTTTTTTTTTGTTTTTTTTTTTTTTTACAAATTGTAGCAGCCGTGTGTAGAGCAAGCCTATCGGCACTATCTATCTCAAAACGAAATTAGACAAGTGCATCAATTTTTACTGAGCCTCCTTTAGCAGAGAACAGCCTCTAGATGCTTCCTATAGCCTGTAATGAGTGTCTGGATGAAGGTATTTTGGATCATTCCTCCTTGCAAAACATCTCCAGTTCAGTAAGGTTTGAAAGTTGCCGAGCATGGACTGCCCGCTTCAAATCACCCCACACATTTTCAATGATATTCAGGTCTGGGGATTGGGACGGCCATTCCAGGACATTGTACTTGTTCCTCTGCATACATTCCAGAGTAGATTTTGAGCAGTGTTTTGGGTCGTTGTCTTGTTGAAATATCCAGCTCCAGCGTAACATTAACTTTGTGACCGATTCCTTAACATTATTCTCAAGTATCTGCTGATATTGAGTGGAATCCATGCGACCCTCAACTTTAACAAGATTCCCAGTACTGGCACTGGCCACACAGCCCCACAGCATGATGGAACATCCACCAAATTTTACTGTGGCTAGAAAGTGTTTGTCTTGGAACGCTGTATTCTTTTGCCGCCATGCATAATGCCCCTTATGACCAAATAACTCAATCTTTGTTTCATCAGTCCACAGCACCTTCTTCCAAAATTAAGCTGGCTTGTCCAAATGTGCGTTTGCATACCTCAAGCTTCTTCCATATCACTCTGCCATACGCTGAATTGTTGAATACTACACAGTGACATAATCTGCAGCAAGATGATGTTGTAGGTCTTTGGGGGTGGTTTGTGGGCTGTTTTTGACCGTTCTCACCATCCTTTGCCTCTCCTCCAATATTTTACTTCTGGCCTTCACAAGAACTGTGCCTGTGGTCATCCATTTCCTCACAGTGGACACTGACAGCTTAAATCTCTGCAATAGCTTTTTGTAGCCTTCCCCTGAACTATGTTGAACAATCTTTATTTTCAAGTCATTTGAGAGTTGTTTTGAGGCCCCCATGTTGCCACTCTTCAGAGGAGAGTCAAAAAGAACAACAACTTGCAATTGGCCACCTTAAATACCTTTTCTCATGATTGGATGCACCTGTCTATGAAGTTCAAGGCTTAAAGGGCTCACCAAACCAATTGTGTGTTCCAAGTAATCAGTGCTAGGTAGTTACAGGTATTCATATCAACAAAGTGACAAGGGTGCCCAAATTTTTTGCACCTGTCTAATTTCGTTTTGATGCATATTGTACATTTTCTGTTAATCCAATAAACCTCATTTCACTACTGAAATATTACTGTGTCCTTCAGTTATTTGATAGATCAAACTGAAATTGCTGATCCAAACACCCAATTATTTATAAATAAAAATCATGGAAATTGGGGGGCGGGGCTGGGACTCAGCTCTGATCAGACGCAGAGACTTGGAGCTCTTAAGCTAATAACGATAAAATGCAATTTCTCACAAAGTAACTATATTATTCTAACTTGGAACTACAAGATTCATATTTTTCAGCCCTTCCAGCATCGAATGATACCAAACTTTCTTTGCTAATCCCTCAGAACCCGGATTTAGCTCATAGGGCCTTGTAGCAGCGACATACGCCATAACACTCAGTACCGACCTGAGCCCTCAGAGCGTAACACTTTGAGGGAAAACGCCGAAAAACGGAATGGAAGAGTCCCGCAACATTCTTGGACTGCTTCTTAAAAGCTTTGAAACTAGGATGGACACCGCATTTGCAGACCTCTCCAGATTATGTCAATCCTTAGGTAGTGGCCGCACTATGCGAACAGAGGAATAAGCAACTCTGGGCAGTGACGAGGAAGCACAATGTGATTCCGCCATACAGCGGGATATCGCACATATAAGAGAATCCACAAATGCATTGCAAGATTTGGGGGGTTTCCCCCGACTAGCTTACATTAGCCGCATCTATATACAGGAGCCGCAGCAGATTCCAAACGTCTATCCTATGCTCTCTCTCGCTCCAGATGCGAATTCCGGTCACAGAATGAGAGGTTTCAGAGCTAAACAGGCCATAGAGAATGAACTTGAGAACATCGATCAGGTCTCCTTGGAAATTGGTAAACTTTACTCTGGCCCACGAGACACGAGATTAATGTTTTTGATTACCTGGACTTCCTCCCGATCTGGTCTGAAACTATTCAGCACAACACTCGCCTCATGGACGATCTGGGACCTCTACAGTTGGTGATGGCCGGAGCTTGGTGCTACATAGATGACGGTTTTGCTCCCTTAATAACCGGTAAGCCTACTACATCCATGTCCTCAATATCACGCTGCGCAGTCCACCTTAAATGGCGCAAAACTACAACTCACCGGCAAAGATCATTATATCAGTTCCTGCAACCCCTCAGAAACAGGCTAAAGCACAGGTCTGGAGTGGGTTAAATCCATACTGGAAGACATGTCACTTTACACGCCCAAGGTTTGCGTGTCAGACTAACTCTAAAGTAACTCATGGCGTTTTGAGACTGTTGGCTGATATATAACTAAATGTTTGATCCCTATGGATTCCAAAATAGGGGTTTGTTAACAGAACTTTGCTCTTTCTCTTAGATAGATCACTTACCCATATGTTATAACGGTTTATATGTCAGGTTGATATGTTGTGTGTTAGTCTTACAGATACTCCTGCTGTCCATTGTATCCCCCCCCGAGACCACAAAAGGAATGGTCGCATACCACATGAGATCATTTCTCGGACTTTAAATCTACATTACTCATTATTAAAGTTTGTTTCCCCAGATCCCAGGTTTAGGACTTATATATATAGAAGGTAGCCCTGTAGTGCATTATATCTTAAACGCAAGACTATTAATATGTTAAATGTTTTTGTACAATATCTCCACGGGCGCCTTTAGGCCTCAGCAGATACAACCAGTCTGTCTCTATGCTGGCATATGCATATGGTATTTTTTTTTAGGGGGTCCACTTCTCATTTATATCCTTGTAAGGCATTCTACTAGACAATGAATTTAACATTTGAATGAGGGCCCACTAGCATGACGACAGTATGTATGTTTGAGCCTATAAGTGACACCCTTAGTTGTTACATAGAGAATGCAAAAGTAGAGAAGGCGCTCAAGTAGAAAGGAATATGATGCTGAAAGTGCTAAAAAAAGCACTGTACTCCAAAGAGCAAATAATGTCAAGTTCCAGGCAGGGTATGTAAAAAGAAGAACTTTATTCCAATCGTTAAAAAGGACAAAACCAGGATGTCCTATACAGAGCCAGCAGTGACTCTAACAATCAGGCAAGTGAGCTGATCCCCATGCAGACATGTTTCGTGCACCAGGTGCACTTGATCACTGCTTACCTGGGGATCAGCTCAAACGCCTCTTAAAAGGCTGAACTAGATCATGACGTCACAATGCTGAAATACCTGATTGGTTACCTATTTCCACAAGTTGAGATAACAAAAGTCACCACGTTTTAAACATTTTGTAAAACAATTATATTAGCTGTGAATATGTCCTAATACATTAACATATAAATATTTTCCAGAATCGCTATAAGAAACAAAATAAATCCTATAAAATGTCATGAGATTTCCACATTTGAAATGCTATTCTTAAACAGGAAATAAATATAGCATGAAGAAACATTGTAGTGACACAGCTTTCATATAATGTATGTACAAACAATATATTAATACCTCCTTTAAAAGACAGACCACTTTCTAATGTATATATTGGCATTCAATGGCAGATACTATTAACAGAAAAAAGGCCTAGAGTAATATTTTAAACTCAAGTGAAAACATCCAGATCACGTCTGATGTTTAATCCATCCGGTTCGCTAGTTTGCAATCTAAACATCCAAAAAATCTCCTTTTTGTTTAGCAATGCTTCCCTATTGCCACCTCTTTTCCATGTTGTGATGTGGTCAATTGCCTGTATCTTAAGGGAAGAGACATCTGAATTGTGTTTTGTTTTGAAATGTCTTGATACTGGTGTGTCACTATCTTCATCCTCAATAGACCTAAGATGTTGCAAGAACCTATCTTTTAAGGATCGTTTAGTTTTCCCTGTATATTGAATTTTGCAGAGATCACAAGTCAGAAGATAGACGACATGTGTTGTTGCACAATTAATAAAAAATCTAATGTCATATTCCATTTGGGTTTTGTTAGAAACAAATTTATCGCCCACACATATGAAACTACATGTTTTGCAAACGGGACGTCTACATTTGAAGCATCCCTTCTTCTGTTTTAACCAACATTTGCTCTTTTTAGGTTTCATATCTGAGGGCGACAAATGGTTGCCCAAAGTTTTTGCTCTCCTAGGGATGAATTCACACCCTGTGTCCAGAATTTCTTTGATAATTGGATCAGAATACAAAATTGGAAGAGATTCTTCAATTATATTACATATTTTAGTATATTCTGCACTATATGTAGTAATGAACTTGATCTTACTCAAATCATCCTTATTGTCTCTGTGTTTTTTTGATTTATATTGAAGTAACTGTTCTCTGGGAATCTGATCCACATCTTCTTTTGCTGTTGTAAGAATACTATCACGATACCCTCTTTGTCTAAATCTATCTGTGGCCTCACTAGCCTGACGCTGATATTCACTTTCTTTAGAACAATTCCTTTTGATGCGGATATATTCCCCTTTCGGTATACCCCTCAAAACATGTCGTGGGTGACAAGATTCAAATTGTAGCAGGGTGTTCCCCGCCGTTTCCTTCCTATACACTTTGGTCTGTATAGGGGATCCGATTTCCCCACCCTGGACTGTGAGGTCGAGAAAGTTTACACTATTTTGACTGTGTGTTCCCGTAAATTCAATACCTTGCTGATTACAATTGAGATATTGACAGAAATAATCTGCCCTTGTGGCATCACAGTCCAGAATGAAGAACAGATCATCAATATAGCGATAATATTGAATTATTTCACCCTTGAATGGGTTACTATCTCCAAAGACGTGGGACAGTTCCCACCAGCCCCTAAAAAGGTTGGCATAGGATGGGGCAAATTTTGCCCCCATCGCTGTCTCACGTCTTTGGAGATAGTACTCTGTCTGAAACATGAAATAGTTATGTGACAACAAATATTCTATTGCTCTCATCAGAAATATCTTGGTAGCCTCTTCAAAGTCACACATAGTGTTGATAAAAAATTCTATAGCTTGAAGGCCTTTATTATGCTCAATAGACGTGTACAATGAAGTAACATCCACAACCATAAGTCTATAGTTGATTTCCCATTTAATTTTAGATATTTTATTTATAAAAGATGTCGTATCTTGAATATAGCTAGGCAGTTGGCATACCAACGGCTGCAAAAATGTATCAACAAGTTCTGAGAGAGCCTCATTTAGAGACCCTATCCCCGCTATAATAGGTCTTCCAGGCGGGGACAGGGGATCCTTATGAAGCTTGGGCAACTGATGAAAAATTGGTGTCACCGGATGTGACACTATCAACTTTTCCTCAGTAGATTGTGTGATAATGTTGTTTTTACGTGCATAACTAATAATATCCACAATCTCTTTTTGAAATTTACTGGTCGGATTTTCCTTGAGTTTTGTGTATACATCCCTCTGGTTAAGCTGTCTTTTAGCCTCTGTAATGTAGTCTGTTCTATTGAGAACGACTACATTACCTCCCTTGTCTGACTGTCTGATTATGATATTGTCATTTTCAGACAGTTCTTTCAGAGCGATTCTTTCTTTGTATGTCAAATTAGTTTGCTTTTTATTTGTTTCTGTCACTGATTTCTCTAGGTTACGTAACTTAAATTCCACTGTCTTTTGAAAAATATCAATTACCTTTGAACGTGTCTTGAATGGATAAAAGGTACTTTTATTCTTGATATGTTTTGTTGAGACATTGCTTTCTTGAAGGCACTCACTCTTATTTGCCTCTCCCTCATTTAATAATTGGTCTAGATCCCTCAGTGTGTTCAATTCTGAAAAGTTAAGATTAGACACTGATGCAACATCATTGGTTTCTATTGCTCTTTCTATACTGATGTCAGGTTCATTTTGTGCCTCCTCATCCTTCTTGAAAAAATGTTTTTTCAAAGTTATTTTTCTTGCAAACCTATTAATATCTAGGATTGTCTCAAAGATGTTAAAGTGATGAGAAGGCACAAAATTTAGACCTTTCGAGAGCAGATCAACCTGTGCAGAGGTCAAGGGTACAGAAGATAGATTGACCACATTCTTATCCCTTAGGCATATTTCTTCGCTCCCCTTTGTGATCTTGTTTTGATTGTTTTTTTTTGTTCTTCTGTACTTCCTTTATTTCTTCTGCAACCACCCCGACTACCTCTGTGTGTTTTTTTCTCACTTTTTGCGTGGCCAGAGCCTGCCCGTTTTTTGACTGTGAAGTAGGATTTTCACTATAATATACTGCATCATTCTCTTGAAAGACTGCTGCAGTTTCACCTACATCAGGGTAATCACCATCTGATGAGTCACACTCATACTCGGTGTCTGAAAATGTTACACTTTTGCCCTTCTTATTCCCTTTCCAGTTACTTTGTTTGTTTTTATTTTTTAAATTTCTTTTGTACCCTTTTTTAGAATTGTCCTCCTGAGTCCATCTATAGACCTGGTTAGAATCATAGTCTCTTTTATCCCTGGTCATCTTTCTTGACTTGAATTGCCATAATTCCCTTTTAAATGTGTTCATTTTGATTTCAAATTGTTTATCATATTTCTTAAAATCAGGATCATACTGATTTTTTAGTAGGGTTTGGGTATCCCTAATCTCTGTCATAAGTGTAGTTCTTTGTTTCCTTTTGTGCACTAATAGTAAATCTATTAGTGCAAAGGAACAAGTGTCCGGAATTGAGTTCCACTTTTCTATGAAATCCAAATCTGTTACTGTAAATGAGGGAAATTTCCTAATACGCATGGAGGTAGCCTTTGCTATTGGTCCACAGGAGGTCCTTATTCTGCTTAGTGTGTTTAATTATATCATGTTTACGTTAAACCCACCCGAAGCTACATGAGAATGTCCTAAGTAATTCTAAGGTTAACTTAAATCATATACAAGTGACTTATCACATTAGAACAAGTTAGTTGTGAAGCCTATTTAGAGCCCCTTCACATTGATACAGGTATCTCTCACAATTACCTAACAGTTATATACACTAACTTCATAATAGTGAAATCTATACTTGTCACTGGATCCATACCATATGCTCTATATTCGGATCTTTGATATGTTTAAATATGTTACACTTTAGGAGTACACATGGCAGCTATTTTTGCACTAGGGGTTATCTAGCATAGGTTTGAACAATTACTTCCAATATCACACCAACTATCTCTGTAGGATACCATCGCAAGGGTATTTATGTAACTCTTACAGCTCCGGTTGTAGCTCTTGTTTTGAGGAGGGATCAGGTTATACCCTCCTAGATCCTTCAAAATTTTTTGAGTTTACTTGCCCATATTACTAACCGCTAGATATTACTCTGTAGCAATGACACACTTCCCTTTATAGCTATAAATTTCAGGTACTAGTGACATTCCATATCTGGAGATTTACCACCTATATCTCAATGTGGATTTTATAGAGCAGCCTAGTACTGTAGCGGGTTGCTCTTTTTTATCTTGTCTATAGGGACAAAAGGGAAACTAATAGCTGCCCAGTTCCAAGTACTAAACACGAGAATCCACTGGACAATGGCTCCATGACTTCATAAAGCTTTGTAACTTTTGGTATTTCATACTCTCCTATGTCACAGCTACATAACTAATATTATCTAAATAATTATAGACACTTCCCCTATCTTCTAGGAACACAAGCCCCATGCATTTTCTAATGGGTTCACCTCAGACTGGCCATTAGCAGTACAATATTTTTTTATATTATTTTGGCTCTGACACACTTCAAGTTATTAGAAGTCCATACCTTCCTAAAATCATTTTATTGATATTGTTACTCTGTAGGTCAAGAGTTCCCTCTAGAATCATTAACCCCTCTTCTGCAGAGCCCTTAAGGCGAATATTATTAGTGCTACTTCTATCCCTTAGTATAGATCTCACTTTATCAGACCCTTAAGTAGCCCTAGAAAATCTAGTAGGAATTTACGTGAAACCTGAAATAAGGTTTCCTCATTATCTAGTCAACAGAGTCAAAATAAAAACACTATTTAGTTGTTTCCAAACAATATAATCCTATTTAGCAGTGTATTTTAAATGCTCTGATTTCTTAAGGCATTCATAAATTTGACATACTAACTAGCCCCGCCCTCCACCCCTCTCCCCCTCCAACCCTCTCCCCCTCCAACTTTATTCTGAGCGGCTCTCGCCCGCTGCATCCCCCCTCCCCATAAAGCTACCTCCTCCCTAGTCCTAACCTCATCTGAATAATTATCTTAATCTTCTGTTTTCTTATTGCTAGGAGAGGACCATTTTGGTTTATATTACATTTATAATACTATATAGCAAAACCGAAGTCTCTTTGTAAGATAGCCCACATTTTTTAGTTATGCTTGAGATATTTGACTACATTACTCTTCTAATTACACCGTGTATACATTTATCTGTAGATGTTTTGGGGCATACCCTATATATTGTATTTGTTTATGACTTCAATAAAAATTATTTAAAAAAAAAAAAAAAAAAAAAAAATCATGGAAATTGTCAGGGGTGCCTAAACTTTTGCATACGACTAGGTATGTATGTAATCTCTAAGTGAATACACCCTCCTGGGCTGACTGAGTGCAAAAATATGAAGCAAACAAATGCGCTCACAGGTCTTTGTTTCAAGGTGTCAAAACTATTTCATCTACATCTATCTATCTATCTCACATGGTTGTTGGCTTTTTTTTTTTTTTTTTTTTTTTTTTTTTTTTTTTTTTTGAAGACTTAAAGGGCCACTCAATGCAGTAGAAATCCATAATAAAGACACAGATTTCTCTTGTTAAGTGTATCCAGTCCACGGATCATCCATTACTTGTGGGATATTCTCCTTCCCAACAGGAAGTTGCAAGAGGATCACCCACAGCAGAGCTGCTATATAGCTCCTCCCCTCACTGCCATATCCAGTCATTCTCTTGCAACTCTCAACAAAGATGGACGTAGTAAGAGGAGAGTGGTGTATTATAGTTAGTTTTTTAACTTCAATCAAAAGTTTGTTATTTTTAAATGGTACCGGAGTGTACTGTTTCATCTCAGGCAGCATTAGAAGAAGAATCTGCCTGTGATTTCTATGATCTTAGCAGAAGTAACTAAGATCCATTGCTGTTATCACATATTGAGGAGTGAGGTAACTTCAGAGAGGGAATAGCGTGCAGGTTTTCCTGCAATAAGGTATGTGCAGTTAATATTTTTCTAGGGATGGAATTTGCTAGAAAATGCTGCTGATACCGGATTAATGTAAGTAAAGCCTTAAATGCAGTGATAGCGACTGGTATCAGGCTTATTAATAGAGATACATACTCTTATAAAAGTGTAATATAAAACGTTTGCTGGCATGTTTAATCGTTTTTATATATGTTTGGTGACAAAACTTATTGGGGCCTAGTTTTTTTCCACATGGCTGGTTTGATTTTTGCCTAGAAACAGTTCCTGAGGCTGTCCACTGTTGCAATATGAGTGGGAAGGGCCTATTTTAGTGCTTTTCTGTTCAGCTAAAAATACTGACAGACATTCAGCTTCTTCCTGCATGATCCAGGACATCTCTGAAGGGCTCAAAAGGCTTCAAAGTCGTGTTTGAGGAGGGTAACAATCACAGTAGACTGTGGCAGTTGTTGTGACTGTGTTTAAAAAACGTTTTTGTCATTTATTATTCTGTTTTTGTTATTAAGGGGTTAATCTTCCATTTGCAAGTGGGTGCAATTCTCTGCTGACTTGTTGCATACACTGTAAAAATTTTGTTAGTGTAACTGCCTTTTTTCACTGTTATTTCAAATTTTGTCAAAATTTGTTTCTCTTAAAGGCACAGTAACGTTTTTTATATTGCTTGTTAACTTGCTTTAAAGTGTTTTCCAAGCTTGCTAGTCTCATTGCTAGTCTGTACAAACATGTCTGAAACAGAGGATACTTGTTCATTATGTTTAAAAGCCATGGTGGAGCCCCATAGGAGAATGTGTACTAAATGTATTGATTTCACCTTAAACAGTAAAGATCAGTCTTTATCTATAAAAGAATTGTCACCAGAGGGGTCTGTAGAGGGGGAAGTTATGCCGACTAACTCTCCCCACGTGTCGGACCCTTCGCCTCCCGCTCAAGGGACGCACGCTGATATGGCGCCAAGTACATCAGGGACGCCCATAGCGATTACTTTGCAGGACATAGCTGCAATCATGAATAATACCCTGTCAGAGGTATTATCCAGATTGCCTGAATTGAGAGGCAAGCGCGATAGCTCTGGGGTTAGACGAGATACAGAGCGCGTAGATGCTGTAAGAGCCATGTCTGATACTGCGTCACAATATGCAGAACCTGAGGACGGAGAGCTTCAGTCTGTGGGTGACGTCTCTGAATCGGGGAGACCTGATTCAGAGATTTCTAATTTTAAATTTAAGCTTGGGAACCTCCGTGTATTGCTTGGGGAGGTATTAGCTGCTCTGAATGACTGTGACACAATTGCAGTGCCAGAGAAATTGTGTAGGCTGGATAAATACTATGCAGTGCCGGTGAGTACTGATGGTTTTTCCAATACCTAAAAGGCTTACAGAAATTATTAGTAAGGAGTGGGATAGGCCCGGTGTGCCCTTTTCCCCACCTCCTATATTTAGAAAAATGTTTCCAATAGATGCCACTACACGGGACTTATGGCAGACTGTCCCTAAGGTGGAGGGAGCAGTTTCTACTTTAGCAAAGCGTACCACTATCCCGGTTGAGGACAGTTGTGCTTTTTCAGATCCAATGGATAAAAAAATTTGAGGGTTACCTTAAGAAAATGTTTATTCAACAAGGTTTTATTTTACAGCCCCTTGCATGCATTGCGCCTGTCACTTCTGCGGCGGCATTCTGGTTTGAGGCCCTGGAAGAGGCCATCCATACAGCTCCATTGACTGAAATTGTTGACAAGCTTAGAACTCTTAAGCTAGCTAACTCATTAGTTTAGTCAAATGAACAATGGCATCAGAAACAAACGGCTAAGAATTCCGGATTCGCCATCCAGGCGCGTAGGGCCCTATGGCTCAAATCCTGGTCAGCTTCAAAGTCTAAATTACTCAACATTCCTTTCAAGGGGCAGACCTTATTCGGGCCTGGTTTGAAAGAAATTATTGCTGACATTACTGGAGGTAAGGGTCATACCCTTCCTCAGAACAGGGCCAAATCAAAGGCCAAACAGTCTAATTTTCGTGCCTTTCGAAATTTCAAGGCAGGTGCAGCATCAACTTCCTTGCTTCAAAACAAGAGGGAACTTTTGCTCAATCCAAGCAGGCCTGGAAACCTAACCAGTCCTGGAACAAGGGCAAGCAGGCCAGAAAGCCTGCTGCTGCCTCTAAGACAGCATGAAGGAGCGGCCCCCTATCCGACAACGGATCTAGTAGGGGGTAGACTCTCTCTTTGCCCAGGCGTGGGCAAGAGATGTTCAGGATCCCTGGGCGTTGGAGATCATATCTCAGGGATATCTTCTGGACTTCAAAGCTTCTCCTCCACAAGGGAGATTTCACCTTTCAAGATTATCTGCAAACCAGATAAAGAAAGAGGCATTCCTAAGCTGCGTACAAGATCTCCTTGTAATGGGAGTAATCCATCCAGTTCCGCGGACGGAACAAGAACAGGGGTTTTATTCAAATCTGTTTGTGGTTCCCAAAAAAGAGGGAACTTTCAGACCAATTTTGGATTTAAAGATCCTAAACAAATTCCTCAGAGTTCCGTCATTCAAGATGGAAACTATTCGAACCATTTTACCCATGATCCAAGAGGGTCAGTACATGACCACAGTGGACTTAAAGGATGCCTACCTTCACATTCCGATTCACAAGAATCATCATCAGTTCCTGAGGTTTGCCTTTCTAGACAGGCATTACCAATTTGTAGCTCTTCCATTCGGGTTGGCTACAGCCCCAAGCATTTTTACAAAGGTTCTGGGCTCACTTCTGGCGGTCCTAAGACCGCGAGGCATAGCGGTGGCTCCTTACCTGGACGATATCCTGATACAGGCGTCAAGCTTTCAAATTGCCAAATCTCATACAGAGATAGTTCTGGCATTCCTGAGGTCGCATGGGTGGAAAGTGAACGAAGAAAAGAGTTCTCTATCTCCTCTCACGAGGGTTTCCTTCCTAGGGACTCTAATAGATTCTGTAGAAATGAAAATTTACCTGACGGAGTCCAGGTTATCAAAACTTCTAAATGCTTGCCGTGTTCTTCACTCCATTCCGCGCCCCACGGTGGCTCAGTGCATGGAAGTAATCGGCTTAATGGTAGCGGTGATGGACATGGTGCCATTCGCGCGCCTGCATCTCAGACCGCTTCAATTATGCATGCTCAGTCAGTGGAATGGGGATTACACAGATTTGTCCCCTCTACTAAATCTGGATCAGGAAACCAGAGATTCTGTTCTCTGGTGGTTATCTCTGGCCCATCTGTCCAAGGGTATGACCTTTCGCAGACCAGATTGGACAATTGTAACAACAGATGCCAGCCTTCTAGGTTGTGGTGCAGTCTGGAACTCCCTGAAGGCTCAGGGTTCATGGACTCAGGAGGAGAAACTCCTCCCAATAAATATTCTGGAGTTAAGAGCAATATTCAATGCTCTTCTGGCTTGGCCTCAGCTAGCAACACTGAGGTTCATCAGATTTCAGTCGGACAACATCACGACTGTGGCTTACATCAACCATCAAGGGGGAACCAGGAGTTCCCTAGTGATGTCAAAAGTCTCCAAGATAATTCGCTGGGCAGAGACTCACTCTTGCCACCTGTCAGCGATCCATATCCCAGGTGTTGAGAACTGGGAGGCAGATTTTCTAAGTCGTCAGACTTTTCATCCGGGGAGTGGGAACTCCATCCGGAGGTGTTTGCTCAATTGGTTCTCCGTTGGGGCAAACCAGAATTGGATCTCATGGCGTCTCGCCAGAACGCCAAGCTTCCTTGTTACGGATCCAGGTCCAGGGACCCAGAAGCGGCACTGATAGATGCTCTAGCAGCGCCTTGGTTCTTCAACCTGGCTTATGTGTTTCCACCGTTTCCTCTGCTCCCTCGTCTGATTGCCAAAATCAAACGGGAAAGAGCATCAGTGATATTGATAGCGCCTGCGTGGCCACGCAGGACCTGGTATGCAGACCTAGTGGACATGTCATCCTTTCCACCATGGACTCTGCCTCTGAGACAAGACCTTCTAATACAAGGTCCTTTCAATCATCCGAATCTACTTTCTCTGAGACTGACTGCATGGAGATTGAACGCTTGATCCTATCAAAGCGTGGCTTCTCAGAGTCAGTAATTGATACCTTAATATAGGCACGAAAGCCTGTCACCAGGAAAATTTACCACAAGATATGGAGTAAATATCTTCATTGGTGTGAATCCAAGAATTACTCATGGAGTAGGGTTAGGATTCCTAGGATATTGTCCTTCCTCCAAGAGGGTTTGGACAAAGGATTATTAGCTAGTTCTTTAAAGGGACAGATTTCTGCTCTGTCTATTCTTTTACGCAAGCGTCTGGCAGAAGTTCCAGACGTTCAGGTATTTTGTCAGGCTTTAGTTAGAATTAAGCCTTTGTTTAAACCTGTTGCTCCTCCATGGAGCTTAAACTTGGTTCTTAAAGTTCTTCAAGGGGTTCCGTTTGAACCCCTTCATTCTATTGATATCAAACTTCTTTCATGGAAAGTTCTTTTTCTGATGGCTATTTCCTCGGCTCGAAGAGTCTCAGAGTTATCTGCCTTACATTGTGATTCTCCTTATCTGATCTTTCATTCAGATAAAGTTGTTCTGCGTACAAAACCTGGGTTTTTACCTAAGGTGGTTTCTAACAACAATATCAATCAAGAGATTGTTGTTCCATCATTATGTCCTAATCCTTCTTCAAAGAAGGAACGTCTTTTGCATAATCTAGACTTAGTCCGTGCCTTGAAGTTTTACTTACAGGCTACTAAAGATTTTTGCCAAACATCTAACCTGTTTGTTGTTTACTCTGGACAGAGGAGAGGTCAGAAGGCCTCGGCAACCTCTTTCTTTTTGGCTTCGGAGTATAATCCGTTTAGCCTATGAGACTGCTGGACAGCAGCCTCCTGAAAGGATTACAGCTCATTCTACTAGAGCTGTGGCTTCCACCTGGGCCTTTAAAAATGAGGCCTCTGTTGAACAGATTTGCAAGGCTGCGACTTGGTCTTCCCTTCATACTTTTTCCAAATTTTACAAATTTGATACTTTTGCTTCTTCTGAGGCTGTTTTTGGGAGAAAGGTTCTACAGGCAGTGGTTCCTTCCGTTTAAGTACCTGCCTTGTCCCTCCCATCATCCGTGTACTTTAGCTTTGGTATTGGTATCCCACAAGTAATGGATGATCCGTGGACTGGATACACTTAACAAGAGAAAACATAATTTATGCTTACCTGATACATTTATTTCTCTTGTAGTGTATCCAGTCCACGACCCGCCCTGTCCTTTTCAGGCAGGTCTAAATTTTAATTAAACTACAGTCACCACTGCACCCTATGGTTTCTCCTTTTCTCGGCTTGTTTCGGTCAAATGACTGGATATGGCAGTGAGGGGAGGAGCTATATAGCAGCTCTGCTGTGGGTGATCCTCTTGCAACTTCCTGTTGGGAAGGAGAATATCCCACAAGTAATGGATGATCCGTGGACTGGATACACTACAAGAGAAATAAATTTATCAGGTAAGCATAAATTATGTTTTTTAACACCCACTCTGAATTTCAAATAAGCAGTACTTTTTTTTTTTTTTTTTTTTTTCCTGACATTTTTATTTTTTTACTCTTATTTTCTGGCCCCTTTACCATGTGACAGACATCAGCCAATCACAAACTAGTATTCGTATGCCCTGTGAGCTTGTGCACATGCTTAGTAGGGTCTTTGTTCCCCAGACAGTGTGTGTGTGTATAAAAAGATTGTGCAAAATTTTATAATGGAAGTAAATTGGAAAGTCTTAAAGGGACAGTATACACCAAAATGTTTCTTATTTAAAAAAAATAGTTAATCCCTTTATTACCCATTCCCCGTTTTTGCATAACCAACAGTTATATTATGTTTTTTACCTCTGTGATTACCTTGTATCTAAGCCTCTGCAGACAACCTCCTTATCTAAGTGCTTTGACAGACATGCAGTGTAGTCAATCAGTGAAGACTCCTAAATAACTTCACGGGAGTGAGCACAATGCTATCTATATGACACACATGAACTAACACTGTCTAACTGTGAAAAACTTTCAAAATGTTCTGAGCTAAGAGGCAGTTTTCAACGGTTTAGAAATCCGTTTGAGCCTACCTAGGTTTAGCTTTTCAAAAATACCACTAAGGGAACAAAGTAAATTTGATGATAAAAGTACATTGGAAAGTTGTTTAAAATTGCATGCCCTATCTGAATCATGACAGTTTAGTTTTGACTTTACTGTCCCTTTAAAACTGCTGCTCTTTCTGAATCCTAAAACTTAATTTTAGCTTGAGTGTCCCTTTTTAATAGACTACAGAATAGTGTAAATTTTATTTTTTTGTTTCCCCGTGCATAAAACAAGTTGTGTGGTTCACTTTATTGGGTGGTCTGGAAGTGACCCTGCATTATCACAGAGGTATGATTATAAATAAGAGATTGCACATAATGTATTTGTGTGACTAATTCACAGAGATACTACTGTGCATATGCTTGAGTGACAGGCAGGTGTGTGCATGGTGCATATGTACCAGTCGTTGATTTAATGTCAATCCAAGCATTATTTTCATTAGAATGCCCTTTTATGATAGAAAGTACCATTGTTTTCATAACCGATTTTATACTAAAACAGTTGAAATTACATTCTGCAAATTTCTAATTGTTCTTTCTTACTCCCAGATACCGTTAAAGATCATCCTCAGCAACAGCCTGGCATGTTTTCTCGTGTAACTGGTGGCCTTTTCAGTGTGACCAAAGGAGCTGTTGGTGCCACAATTGGAGGGGTAGCCTGGATTGGTGGGAAAGGTTACGAAGTGACTAAAACTGCAGTCACTTCTGTGCCCAGTATAGGAGTTGGCATTGTCAAAGGCGGAGTGTCTGTTGTTACAGGAAGTGTTTCAGCAGTGGGGTCTGTTGTCTCAAGTAAAGTGTCCGGCAAAAAGAAAGACAAATCTGACTGAACTGGCAAAAAAAATAATCTTTTGAGAGAACTGTCCCAGTTTGATTTGGCACCTGCAGAGGATTAGAGTGACTGACACATTACTTAAGACATTTATCTCTGAGGCTGCCTGAAGAAGCAGAAGGGACCACAGCAGAACCACAATACTATGAAGGTTCATTGAAACTGCAATTCAAATGTTACATTTTATTATTCTAAACTAAATCATGTGTATTATGGTAAAACATTTGCATTTTCAGTTGGCGATGTTGGTTAAATTGCTAGAGCCATTCATTACCTGACTTGGCGTCACGAGTGTTGTTGTTGGGTTGTTTTTTTTGTAGAACTCGGCACAGCAGAGGTAGTGCAGCATGTCATCATAAGTCACTTTTTTTTGTTTTGATCGACTATACTGGTGTAGATTGGTATAAAAATCCATAAAGGTAATGGAAGGAATCGGGACAGTCTTGAATATTTTTTTAAAACTGAAAGACCCCAAAAACCTAAAACGAAAAATAAACACCACATACCAACCCAATATGTTAAAATGTGAGCTGCATTTTGAAACCATTTAAATGTATCTGATATAAATGTGTTTTTTTTTTTTTTTTTTTTGTTTTTTTTTTTGTAAATCCTATATAAGTCCAAAATTTCAACCTTTTTTTTTTTTTTTTTTAATTCTTTTCTATAAAAAAAACTTGATATTTGTCACAATAAAATTTGATTTGTTTTATGGGTAAAGATACTGTCTAGAAGTGTGAAAATGTTATTTAGCCTGATAAACGTACATTACATTTTGTTTTTGTTCCCTTTTTTTTTTTTTTTTTTTTTTTTTTTTTGTGTTTGATTTTTTTATTTAGATATCCATCAAAGTTTGGGTGTAATTTATTGTGTGATATAAAATGTTGAAGCGCAAGTTTATTGGTATAGTATATTTTCTAAGTTGATTTATCCTTGACAAAACATCTTAGTGCCTTATAGAAACATACCTTGTTTTCCTCAGGTATTTTGTTTCTTGTTCTAAACACTAAACTCCATATTTCCTGTAATAAACTATTATTATATTAAAGCACAGCTTTTAAATATTTTAATGACTATTTGAAATGTGTTTTAAATATCCACTCCATTCAAAATTGTTCTACAACATAAAAATGTACTTTTTTTTTTTTTTTTTTTTTAATGAGATTATCATCATTGCAAAGGATCCCAGGCATTAATTTTCATGTTAATATACTTTGCAAAATGTTTATTCCCTGTATGCTGATAAACGAATAATTATTTGGCTTAACTTTTTGACCATGCAAATGAATAGGGAGTGGTAAGAAAGATCTGTGTTTATTACAGCCTATGCTTATCTTTTTTTAATTAAGAGGTATTTTGTTCCTTGTATTTTAGTATTCCTAAGACATGTACTGCGTTAATCGACCACTTGAACTGTGAAATGTGGCAAGATTAAGAATAAACTTTTGAGCCTGAATAAATTCCTTATTTGTGCAGTTCCTCAAAATGTTTTTTTACTCCTTACCAGAAAAACCTGCAGTTTGTATAAATCTTTATGCTGTAAATTTGCGTGGAACTTCTCCATTTATATAGCCCATCAGGCTTTGTGATGCATGGAACATTTATTTCCCAGAATGTGCTGTGATTAACCCCTCCTCCTCTGAAATATTTATTCTATCTGAATAATACAGCAGAAAGTAGCGCTGAGTGCACATGAAGACCATGGATGTTGCCAGTTCCCCCAATTAACTTGTAAACACTGCAATGGTCCACAGCACTATTATAAAATGTCCTTTATTGGCACAAGATTAAAACGAACCAGTGACGTTTCGGGGTTTCCCCCTTAATCATACACCTGATTAAGGGGGAAACCCCGAAACGTCACTGGTTCGTTTTAATCTTGTGCCAATAAAAGGGCATTTTATAATAGTGCTGTGGACCATTGCAGTGTTTACTGAAATATTTGTTCATGGGTTGATGTGACAGTATGTTAGGCATTTTGCAGGGAAAGGGATAGATCAGTCGGAATGCCTCCATTCTTGACATCTTAGCACTGAACTCTGAAGAAGAGGCAAGTCTTGGGTACCTAAACTATAATGTTTTCGCTCAATTAAGGAAGAGGTGTGTGTGTTTTTTTTATTTTATTTTTTTATATAGAGGGGAGTGAAACCCTTTGTGACCTCTGGACTCTTGAACATTACTCTAAGGCTCTTTGTGAACCAATTTTATTCTCTCCACCTCATCAGAGAAATTCTGCCATATTCTAACAGGTTACACTAAAGATATGGAAGGCATAGTGGACCAGAAAGATTACAGAAACATGTTAGCTTGTGTTGTTGGTGTGTGTATACACACTACTGTGTAAATAGTTAAGACAGGCATAGAAATTGAATTTTGTTAATTGATAACAAATAACTGAGTGAACAAAAAGAAAATCAATATTTGATCTGACCACTCTTTGCCTTCAAAACAGCATCAGTTTTTCTATGTATAGCGTGTGTGTGGTGGTGTTGTTTTTTTTTGTTTTTTTTTGTTTTTTTTTATCATCATAAAGGAACTTGACAGATCTGTGGATTTGGGCTGCATCAGGTGCTTGTCTCTCCATGTAATCCCAGACAGACTTAAAGGGACACTGTACCCAAAAATTTTCTTTCGTGATTCAGATTGAGCATGAAATTTTAAGCAACTTTCTAATTTACTCTTATTATCACATTTTCTTCATTCTCTTGGTATCTTTATTTGAAATGCAAGAATGTAAGTTTAGATGCCGGCCCATTTTTGGTGAACAACCTGGGTTGTGATTAGTGGATAAATTCATCCACCAATAAAAAAGGTGCTTAAAATTGCATGCCTTTTCTGAATTACAAAAGAAAAAATTTGGGTACAGTGTCACTTTAATGTTGAGATCAGGGCTTTGCAGGGGGCATCACTTTCAGGAGTCCGTGTTCTTCTTTACACTGAAGATAGTTCTTAATGACTTTGACTGTATGTTTGGTTTAGTTGTCATGCTGCAGAAAAAAAAAATTGGACCAACCAGGTGCATCCTTGAAGGTATTGCATTATGGATGTTATCTACCTGTACTTCTCAGCATTTGGGAGACCAAATCCCCATCTCCATTTGTATAAATGCAACCCCAAACTTGAAAGGAACGTCCACCATGCTTCATTGTTTTCCTGCAGACGCTCATTCTTGTACCGCACACCAGCCCTTCAGCAAACTGCCTTCTACTACAGCCAATTAAACACATTTTGACTCCTCATTCCAGATCAGCTGTTCCCATTTTTATGCACCACAGTTTCTGTGTTTCTATTCATAGTTGAATCGCTTCGCCTTGTTTCCACATCAGAGATTTTTTTTTTTTTTGCCTCAAGTCTTCCATGAAGATCGCTTTTGACCAGTAGATGGTTTCTGCTAATTCTGAGCTGATGGCACCTTTCCGATTGTGAAGGGCCTAAACATGATGTGTCTTTGTGTTTCTTCAGGAGATCTTACACAGCATATCTGGAAACCTCTGTCTGACTTTAAATTTCTGCCTGAGAAGGACCTTGCTGATGCAGTATAACAACCTTGTGTCTTGCTGCTGTACTCAGTCTTCAACAACCTCACCTTGTTGGCAGAGTTTGGCTGTTCCTCATTCAGTTTTATTCCTCCTACACAGGTGTTTATATTTCAGTTAATTATTGTATATTAAATTATTACCTGTTTTGTATACAAGAAAATAGTAGAACAATGTCTTTAGAGTAATGGTAATCTAAAACCATTTTAAGTAATAATTCTGAAACAGTTTGTAGGATAATGTTATCCTGATTGAAAATCAAGAAGGGTTCTTTCACTGACAAAGCTTGTCACGGCTATAGTCTGTCAGCCCTACCTTTACCTGCCTGCACCAACCCAGATTAACTGTGCCGCCATCACCCAAGGACTTTGGATAAGGGTGTCTTGAGTAGCCCCAATTACTCTCCAGTAATACCAACACAATTAACTGTTTGGTAACGTGATTACAGCCTAGTGATTATTGATATTTGAATGACAAAAAGACAGATAAATGTTAGAGTGCCAAGTCAAGTTACATAAAACAAAGGACCTATTAAAAAAAAAAAACAAAATAAATGCCAAATACACTTCTTGAAATAAAATAGGACTTAAAACAAAACACAGAATCTACACTTACACATATATCACTGATAGGTTTACAACAGTCCTTTGGGAACTACTTATGTCCACTGAGATGTTTATAAAAAAAGCTTATTCAAGTTCTGCTGAATCTACACTGCATTTATCTATATTCCTCAACCTTTTTTCCTTTGTAATGCAAAAACAAATCAGGTTAACCGCAGCAATGCTCCGATATCCACCTATTTCTGCTGGATGACTATTCCAGGTATCCGCTACACCTTTTATTATTGTATCATGACACTTCCCCCCTTAAAGATTGTGGAGAAATGGGTTAGTGACATGCTAATCTCTTTTCCAGCAACACCACTGCCTTTCCTTGTCATGATAAACCATCAGCATTTCCATATAAGCTGTCTTCCTTGTGCTGCACAGTGAAATTATAGTGTTGCAATATAAAGCTCCATCTGGGCAGCTTTCTTTTGTTTCCTGCCACCCTATCTAGCCAATGCAGAGGGTCATGATCTGTTATAACAGTAAAGTCTCTGCCATATAAATATGGCTGTTACTTTTGCAAGAACCATACCACAGCTAAACATTCCTTCTACCACTGCATATGATGTGTGTAACAGCTTAGGTAAAGTATGGGATGTTCCTCACTTTTGGAATTAACTTGGCTGAGTACTGCCCCTAACCAATAGCAAGAAGCATCTGTTTGTACTACAAACCACCTTCTGAAAGAAGGCGCTTGAAGTACAGAAGAAACAGAAGAATTTGGCTAATGTATTTAGTTTACCAATTCTAAATAATCCATTGTGTATGTGTGTGTGTATATGTATGTGTATATATAATATATATATATATTTATTCTTTATTTATAAAGCACCAACAGATTCCGCAGCGATGGTATATATTAGTTTCTATAATAATTTTTAATATTTTATATTTCAAGAGTGCTTTAAGATTACTATTTTTTTTTTTTTTTATGTGCGCTAACCTGACACTGTTAGACCTAAAGCGTGAAACACAAATCCCGTTGACTCACTTCATCAAAACATATTCACATCTTCTATATATTTGATTTAAAAAATATACTTTTTAGCACATTTCAGTAACCAATACATTTATGAAACGCACACACACACATATATATATATATATATATATATATATATATATATATATATATATATATATATATATATATACAGTGGATAAAAAAAAGTCTACACACCCCTGTTAAAATGTCAGGTTTCTGTGTATGAGTATCAGCATGGCACATTTTGACTTGGCAAGATTTGCCCACTCTTCTTTGCCAAAACACTCCAAATCTGTCAGATTGTTAGGGCATCTCCTATGCACAGCCCTCTTCAGATCACCCCACAGATTCTCAATCGGATTCAGGTCTGGGCTCTGGCTGGGCCATTCCAAAACTTTAATCTTCTTCTGGTGAAGCCATTCCTTTGTTGGTTTGGATGTATGCTTTGGGTTGTTGTTATGCTGAAAGATGAAGTTCCTCTTCATGCTCAGCTTTCTAGCAGAAGCCTGAAGGTTTTGTGCCAATATTGACTGGTATTTGGAACTGTTCATAATTCCCTCTAGCTTAACTAAGGCTCCAGTTCCAGCTGAAGAAAAACAGCCCCAAAGCATGATGCTGCCACCACCATGCTTCACTGTGGGTATGTGTTCTTTTGGTGATGTGCAGTGTTGTTTTTGTGCCAAACATATCTTTTGGAATTATGGCCAAAAAGTTCAACCTTGGTTTTATCAGACCTTAACACCTTTTCCCACATGCATTTGGGAGACTTCAGATGTGTTTTTGCAAAATGTAGCCTGGCTTGGATGTTTTTCTTCGTAAGCCTCTTGGTAGCCTCCCAGACCAGTTTTCTTCTCGTCTTTTCATCAATTTTGGAGGGATGTCCAGTTCTTGGTAATGTCACGGTTGTGCCATATTTTCTCCACTTGATGATGACTGTCTTCACTGTGTAACTTGGTATATCTAATGCCTTGGAAATTCTATTGTACCCTTTTCCTGACTGATACCTTTTAACAATGAGATCCCTCTGATGCTTTGGAAGCTCTCTCTGGACCATGGCTTTTACTGTAGGATGCGACTAAGAAAATTTCAGGAAAGACCTACTAGAGCAGCTGAACTTTTATTTGGGGTTAATCAGAGGCACTTTAAATGATGACAGGTGTATGATGACTCTTATTTAACATGGTTTTGAATGTGATTGCTTAATTCTGAACACAGCTACATCCCCAGTTATAAGAGGGTGTGCACACTTATGCAACCACATTATTTTAGTTTTTTTTTTGTTTACTTCCCTCCACCTTAAAGATTTCAGTTTGTTTTTCAATTGAGTTGTACAGTTTATAGGTCACATTAAAGGTGGAAAAAGTTCTGAAATTATTTATCTTTGTCTCAGGTTTCTGTGATTAAAAAAAAAAAAAGACATTTTAACAGGGGTGTGTAGACTTTTTATATCCACTGTGTATATATACAGTGTATATAAAAAGTCTACACACCCCTGTTAAAATTTCAGGTTTCTGTGATGTAAAAAAATTAGACAAAGATAAAATCATTTCAGAACTTTTTCCACCTTTAATGTGACCTATAAACTACACAACTCAATTGAAAAACAAACTGAAATCTTTAAGATGGAGGGAAGTAAACAAAAAAAACTAAAATAATGTGGTTGCATAATAACTGGGGATGTAGCCGTGTTCAGAATTAAGCAATCACATTCAAAACCATGTTAAATAAGTCATCACACACCTGCCATAATTTAAAGTGCCTCTGATTAACCCTGAATAAAGTTCAGCTGTCCTAGTAGGTCTTTCCTGACATTTTCTTAGTCGTGTCCTACACAAAAGCCATAGTCCGCAGAGAGCTTCCAAAGAATCAGTGGGATCTCATTGTTAAAAGGTATCAGTCAAGAGAAGGGTACAAAAGAATTTCCAAGGCATTAGATATACAATGGAACACAGTTAAGACAGTCATCATCAAGTGGAGAACATATGGCACAACAGTGACATTACCAAGAACTGGATGTCCCTCCAAAATTGATGAAAAGACGAGAAGAAAACTGGTCTGGGAGGCTACCAAGAGGCCTACAGCAACATTAAAGGAGCCGCAGGAATATCTGGCAAGTACTGGCTGTGTAGTACATGTGACAACAATCTCCCGTATTCTTCATATGTTTATGCTTTGGGGTTGACGGCAAAACGGAAGCCTTTTCTTACGAAGAAAAACATCCAAGCCCAGCTAAATTGAGCAAAAACACATCTGTAAAAAAAAAAAGGTGTTATGGTCTGATGAAACCAAGGTTGAACCTTTTGGCAATAATTCCCAAAAATATGTTTGGCGCAAAAACAACACTGCACATCACCAAAAGAACACAATATCCACAGTGAAGCATGGTGGTGGCAACATCATGCTTTGGGGCGGTTTTTCTTCAGCCGGAACTGGGGTCTTATTCAAGGTAGACGGAATTAGGAACAGTTCCAAATACCAGTCAATATTGGCACAAAACCTTCAGGCTTCTGCTAGAAAGCTGAACATGAAGAGGAACGTCATCTTTCAGCATAACAACGACCCAAAGCATACATCCAAATCAACAAAGGAATGGCTTCACCAGAAGAAGATTAAAGTTTTGGAATGGCCCAGCCAGAGGCCAGACCTGAATTCAATTAAATATCTGTGGGGTTATCTGAAGAGGGCTGTGCACAGGAGATGCCCTCACAATCTGCCATGCTGATAGACACATACCCAAAAAGACTGAGTGCTGTAATTAAATCAAAAGTTGCTTCAACAACGTATTAGTTTAAGGGTGTGCACAATTATGCAACCATATTATTATTATTATTATTATTTTTTTTTACACTTCCCTTCACCTAAAAGATTTCAGTTTGTTTTTCAATTGAGTTGTACAGTTTATAGGTCACATTAAAGGTGGAAAAGGTTCTGAAAGTATTTATATTTGTCTCATTTTATTTTTTACTTTACAGAAACCTGCCATTTTAACAGGGGTGTGTAGACTTTTTACTGTATATATGTGTAAATATATATAATGCACACATCTTCACAATTTTTTTTGCCTCTGCGTGGGTGGTTCAAGGGTGGCAAAGCCCCCCTCGTAAACCTCATTCCCCAAGGTTCACTTGGGGTGGATACTAGAGGATCGGCGGGGCACCTCCATTGAACCCCCATCAAAAAAAAAAACATAGTGTTTATGGGGAATTGCACTACTTCAGGCTTTACCCAGAGCTGCATTACACTACTTCAGGCTTTACCCAGAGCTGCATTACACTACTTCAGGCTTTACCCAGAGCTTCTTCGGACTTCACATGTAACACACACACACACACACATATATATATATATATATACATACACACACACACCGATATTTATTTATATATATTATAATAAAAATAAAATTTTCCTGTATGTGAAGAACATTGTAAAGGGAAATATTAATAACTCCTGTCAGGTAAGCTCGCAAGCAAGTGGGTTTGTTTCTTCTGCGCTCTTCGTTGGAAGTCTATGGTGAGAATAAGTTAGCACAGTTGCGATTATCCAAAGTCCTTAGCATGCGTGGGGTTTCGCTCGTGCACACACACTTTTATTTTTCCGACTTGTAATACGCGCGCTATACAATGTGTGCACAATATTACTTCTATATTAGTTAGCGCTTGAGTGGGAGTGCTAAATAGCGCACCCCATGTAATTTAACCCTGAATCAGGTGTTCCTCCAAGATTTTACTCAACACTGCAATGGCAATAAGGTATGCTACTGCAAATTCCCTATGACCTTTCAGCAACTGATTAATTCGTTTCTGGAAGGTGGCCGCAGCATTTTTCATCCCAAAGGGCATTGCGCAGAACTCGTATAGCTCAAAGGGAGTAAGAAAAGCAGTGCGCTCCTGGGCCTCAGGAGTTGTGGGGATTTGCCAGTATCCCCTGCTTAAATCCATAATGGTTAAAGGGATAGGAAAGTCAAAATTAAACTTGCATGATTCAGATAGAGCATATAATTTTAAAACACTTCTAAATGTACTTCTATTTTCAAATGTGCTTTGTTCTCTTGGTTGTAAAGAATTGTTGAAAAAGAATACGCACATATCCTACACTAGTGGGAGCTAACTGCTGATTGGTGCTTGCACACATTTATCTTTTGTGATTGGCTAACTAGATGTTTTCAGCTAGCTGCCAGTAGTGCAATCAATGCTGTTTCTACTGAGAGAATAATGAAAATGAAGCACATTTGATAATAGAAGTAAATTTGAAAGTGGTTTAAAATTGTATGCTCTATCCAAATCATGAAAGAAAATGTAGGTAATTCCTGTCCCTTTAAGTATTAAGCACCTGCTAGCTGGTATAGTAGCTCATCTATCCTGGCCATGGGGTAGACATCAAAGGTAGAAACTGCATTCAGTCGCCTGTAATCTGCACAGAAGTGGGTTGACTTATCTTTTTGGTCACTAGAATAACAGGGAAGACCCAAGGGATTTTGGAGGGTTTAGTTACTACCATGTCTTGTCACATGTCTAATAATTTCTGCCTTATATGTGCTCTCACCTCAGGGGACACCTGATTTGTTACCTGCCTTAACGGAGACTTAGCACCAGTGTCCATATAGTGGTTTTATAGGGCGATTTGCCCTGGCATTCCCATGAAGGTACTTTTCATAGGAGCCAAGTTACTGTTTGAACTGGCTCTGCTGCTCTGGGAATAGCTGCGGGTTGATCTCTGCACTCTGGCCATTTACTGCAAACCGGAGATATTTTCTGTGAGGTGGTGCCACTGGAATATGAAAATTTGCCTCTTTTTGGTCTATGGAAACTAGAAAGAAACCTTTGGGTATGAGAGGAATCACAGTAAGCAGAGACTTAATTTTGATTTGTTAGGTTTCAGAAACTGGTTTAGAGATCGCAGATCCAGGACTGGTGTTCATGACCTGTTTCTTTTCTCTTGTAAGGTGTATCCAGTCCACGGATTCATCCTTTACTTGTGGGATATTCTCCTTCCTAACAGGAAGTGGCAAAGAGAGCACACAGCAGAGCTGTCCATATAGCTCCCCCTCTAGCTCCACCCCCCAGTCATTTTCTTTGCCGGCTCTAAGCAATAGGGTCTCTCTCGGAAGGGTAAAGTGAATGTGGTGTTAGATTTGTAGTTTTTGTTCTACAAGCAAAAGTTTGTTATTTTTAAATGGTACCGGTTTGTACTATTTACTCTCCAGCAGAAAAGGGATGAAGATTTCTGCAGAGAGGAAAATGATTTTAGCATGTTGTAACTAGAATCCACTGCTGTTCCCACACAGGACTGAGGAGTACAAGAAAACTTCGGTTGGGGGGAACGGTTTGCAGATTAAGCTGCTATAAGGTATGTTCAGTCATTTATTTCTAGACAAGACTGATAATGCTAGAAAAGGACTGATAAGATCCCCATGAGGGAAGGGTAAGCTTTATTCAGAGACTAACGGCTAGATTTAGAGTTGGGCGGTAGCCGTCAAAACCAGCGTTAGAGGCTCCTAACGCTGTTTTTTACCGCCCTCTGGTATTTGGAGTCAGTCAGGAAAGTGTCTAATGCTCACTTTGCAGCCGCGACTTTTCCATACCGCAGATCCCCCTACGCCATTTGCGTATCCTATCTTTTCAATGGGATCTTTCTATCGCCGGTATTTAGAGTCGTGGCTGAAGTGAGAGAAATCTAACGACAAAACTCCAGCCGCAGAAAAAAGTCAGTAGTTAAGAGCTTTCTGGGCTAACGCCGGTTTATAAAGCTCTTAACTACTGTGCTCTAAAGTACACTAACACCCATAAACTACCTATGTACCCCTAAACCGAGGTCCCCCCACATCGCCGCCACTCTATTAAAATTTTTTAACCCCTAATCTGCCGACCGCACGCCGCTGCCACCTACATTATCCCTATGAACCTCTAATCTGCTGCCCCTAACACCACCGACCCCTATATTATATTTATTAACCCCTAATCAACGCCTCAACGTGGCCTCCACCTGCCTACACTTATTAACCCCTAATCTGCTGACCGGACCGCGCCGCTATTATAATAAAGTTATTAACCCCTAATCCGCCTCACTCCACTTCAAGCATTAACCCCTAATCTGCCGATCGGAGCTCACCGCTACTCTAATAAATTTTTAAACCCCTAAAGCTAATTCTAACCCTAACACCCCCCTAACTTAAATATAATTTTATTCTAACGAAATAAATTAACTCTTATTAAATAAATTATTCCTATTTAAATCTAAATACTTACCTGTAAAATAAACCCTAATATAGCTACAATATAAATTATAATTATATTGTAGCTATTTTAGGATTAATATTTATTTTACAGGCAACTTTGTAATTATATTAACCCGGTACAATAGCTATTAAATAGTTAATAACTTTAATAGCTACCTAGTTAAAATAAATACAAAATTACCTGTAAAATAAATCCTAACCTAAGTTACAATTAAACCTAACACTACACTATCAATAAATTAATTAAATAAAATACCTACAATTATCTACAATTAAACCTAACACTACACTATCAATACATTAATTAAATACAATACCTACAAATAAACACAATGACATAAACTAACTAAAGTGCAAAAAATAAAAAATAACTAAGTTACAAAAAATAAAAAAATATTTACAAACATTAGAAAAATATTACAACAATTTTAAACTAATTACACCTACTCTAAGCCCCCTAATAAAATAACAAAGCCCCTCAAAATAAAAAAATGCCCTACCCTATTCTAAATTAAAAAAAGTTCAAAGCTCTTTTACCTTACCAGCCCTGAAAAGGGCCCTTTGCGGGGCATGCCCCAAAGAATTCAGCTCTTTTGCCTGTAAAAAAAACACATACAATACCCCCCCAACATTACAACCCACCACCCACATACCCCTAATCTAACCCAAACCCCCCTTAAATAAACCTAGCACTAAGCCCCTGAAGATCTTCCTACCTTGTCTTCACCTCGCCGGGTTCAGCGATCGGTCCAGAAGAGGGTCCGAAGTCTTGATCCAAGCGGCGGCTGAAGAACTCCATCATCGGGCTGAAGTCGGAAGTCCATCATCGGGATGAAGTCTTCTATCAAGCGGCATCTTTAATCTTCTTTCTTCTGGAGCGGAGCGGAGCCGAGCCATCTTCTTCCCAACGGACGCGGATCCCACCTCTTCAACCGACGCCTACTCGCCGAATGACGGTTCCTTTAAATGACGTCATCCAAGATGGCGTCCCTCGAATTCCGATTGGCTAATAGGATTCTATCAGCCAATTGGAATTAAGGTAGGAATAATCAGAATCAAGTTCAATCCGATTGGCTGATCCAATCAGCCAATCAGATTGAGCTCGCATTCTATTGGCTGTTCCGATCAGCCAATAGAATGCGAGCTCAATCTGATTGGCTGATTGGATCAGCCAATCGGATTGAACTTGATTCTGATTGGCTGATTCCATCAGCCAATCAGAATATTCCTACCTTAATTCCGATTGGCTGATAGAATCCTATCAGCCAATCGGAATTCGAGGGACGCCATCTTGGATGACGTCATTTAAAGGAACCGTCATTCGGCGAGTAGGCGTCGGTTGAAGAGGTTGGATCCGCGTCGGTTGGGAAGAAGATGGCTCCGCTCCGCTCCAGAAGAAAGACGATTGAAGATGCCGCTTGATAGAAGACTTCATCCCGATGATGGACTTCCGACTTCAGCCCGATGATGGAGTTCTTCAGCCGCTGCTTGGATCAAGACTTCGGACCCTCTTCTGGACCAATCGCTGAACCCGGCGAGGTGAAGACAAGGTAGGAAGATCTTCAGGGGCTTAGTGTTAGGTTTATTTAAGGGGGGTTTGGGTTAGATTAGGGGTATGTGGGTGGTGGGTTGTAATGTTGGGGGGGTATTGTATGTTTTTTTTTTACAGGCAAAATTGCTGAATTATTTGGGGCATGCCCCACAAAAGGTCCTTTTAAGGGCTGGTAAGGTAAAAGAGCTTTGAACTTTTTTAATTTAGAATAGGGTAGGGCATTTTCTCCAACATTGGTGTGTCCGGTCCACGGCGTCATCCTTACTTGTGGGATATCTCTTCCCCAACAGGAAATGGCAAAGAGTCCCAGCAAAGCTGGCCATATAGTCCCTCCTAGGCTCCGCCCACCCCAGTCATTCTCTTTGCCGTTGCACAGGCAACATCTCCACGGAGATGGTTAAGAGTTTTTTTGGTGTTTTTGGTTGCAATTTCTTCTGCTAGAAGAGTTTCAGAGTTATCTGCTCTGCAGTGTTCTCCGCCCTATCTGGTGTTCCATGCAGATAAGGTGGTTTTGCGTACTAAGCCTGGTTTTCTTCCTAAGGTTGTTTCTAACAAAAATATTAACCAGGAGATAGTTATACCTTCTTTATGTCCGAATCCAGTTTCAAAGAAGGAACGTTTATTACACAATTTGGACGTAGTCCGTGCTCTAAAATTCTATTTAGAGGCTACAAAAGATTTCAGACAAACATCTTCCTTGTTTGTTGTTTATTCTGGTAAAAGGAGAGGTCAAAAAGCGACTTCTACCTCTCTTTCCTTTTGGCTTAAAAGCATCATCGGATTGGCTTATGAGACTGCCGGACGGCAGCCTCCTGAAAGAATCACAGCTCACTCCACTAGGGCTGTGGCTTCCACATGGGCCTTCAAGATCGAGGCTTCTGTTGACCAGATATGTAAGGCAGCGACTTGGTCTTCACTGCACACTTTTGCCAAATTTTACAAATTTGATACTTTTGCTTCTTCGGAGGCTATTTTTGGGAGAAAGGTTTTGCAAGCTGTGGTGCCTTCCGTTTAGGTAACCTGATTTGCTCCCTCCCTTCATCCGTGTCCTAAAGCTTTGGTATTGGTTCCCACAAGTAAGGATGACGCCGTGGACTGGACACACCAATGTTGGAGAAAACAGAATTTATGCTTACCTGATAAATTACTTTCTCCAACGGTGTGTCCGGTCCACGGCCCGCCCTGGTTTTTTTAATCAGGTCTGATGAATTATTTTCTCTAACTACAGTCACCACGGTACCATATGGTTTCTCCTATATATATTTCCTCCTGTCCGTCGGTCGAATGACTGGGGTGGGCGGAGCCTAGGAGGGACTATATGGCCAGCTTTGCTGGGACTCTTTGCCATTTCCTGTTGGGGAAGAGATATCCCACAAGTAAGGATGACGCCGTGGACCGGACACACCGTTGGAGAAAGTAATTTATCAGGTAAGCATAAATTCTGTTTTTTTATTTTGGGGGTCTTTGTTATTTTATTAGGGGGCTTAGAGTAGGTGTAATTAGTTTAAAATTGTTGTAATATTTTTCTAATGTTTGTAAATATTTTTTTATTTTTTGTAACTTAGTTCTTTTTCATTTTTTGTACTTTAGTTAGTTTATTTAATTGTAGTTATTTGTAGGTATTGTATTTAATTAATTTATTGATAGTGTAGTGTTAGGTTTAATTGTAACTTAGATTAGGATTTATTTTACAGGTAATTTTGTAATTATTTTAACTAGGTAGCTATTAAATAGTTATTAACTATTTAATAGCTATTGTACCTGGTTAAAATAAATACAAAGTTGCCTGTAAAATAAATATTAATCCTAAAATAGTTACAATATAATTATAATTTATATTGCAGCTATATTAGGGTTTATTTTACAGGTAAGTATTTAGTTTCAAATAGGATTAATTTATTTAATAAGAGTTAATTTATTTTGTTAGATAAAAATTATATTTAACTTAGGGGGGTGTTAGGGTTAGGGTTAGACTTAGCTTTAGGGGTTAATACATTTATTAGAATAGCGGTGAGCTCCGGTCGGCAGATTAGGGGTTAATGTTTGAAGTTAGGTGTCGGAGATGTTAGGGAGGGCAGATTAGGGGTTAATACTATTTATTATAGGGTTATTGAGGTGGGAGTGAGGCGGATTAGGGGTTAATACATTTATTATAGTAGCGGTGCGGTTCGGTCGGCAGATTAGGGGTTAATTATTGTAGGTAGGTGGAGGCGACGTTGTGGGGGGCAGATTAGGGGTTAATAAATATAATATAGGGGTCGGCGGTGTTAGGGGCAGCAGATTAGGTGTACATAGGGATAATGTAAGTAGCGGCGGTGTACGGAGCGGCAGATTAGGGGTTAAAAAAAATATGCAGGTGTCAGCGATAGCGGGGGCGGCAGATTAGGGGTTAATAAGCGTAAAGTTAGGGGTGTTTGGACTCGGGGTACATGTTAGAGTCTTAGGTGCAGACGTAGGAAGTGTTTCCCCATAGGAAACAATGTAGCTGCGTTAGGAGCTGAACGCTGCTTTTTTGCAGGTGTTAGGTTTTTTTTCAGCTCAAATGGCCCCATTGTTTTCTATGGGGGAATCGTGCACAAGCACGTTTTTGAAGCTGGCCGCGTCCGTAAGCACTGCTGGTATCGAGAGTTGCAGTGGCGTTAAATTATGCTATACGCTCCCTTTTTGGAGCCTAACGCACTGAAAACCCAGCCATTCTGTGAACTCTAAATACCAGCGGTATTTAAAAGGTGCGGGAGAAAAAAAGCACGCGTAGCTAACGCACCCCTTTGGCCGCAGAACTCTAAATCTAGCCGTAAGTATGGAATTACAAACTTACATTACAGGGCTAATTTATGCTGGTTGACACTTTTTTATGGCAAACGGTTTTTACTTATAAACATCGTTTTTGAGACACTTAGAAGGTCCTTTTGGGTTTCTTTCAGGGGTTGTTACCCACATGGCTAGTATTATAACTCCTAGGAGTGTTTCTTTAGGCCTCACAGCACCGGAGTAAGGTGGGAGGGGCCTAATTTTGCGCCTCAGATGCGCAGTTAGATGGACTAGATCTTCAGGCTGTGTTCACATGGTGGCTCCTGCTACAATTTGAGGACCCATAAGAAGCTTTTTCCCCATAAATCCGACTTCTAAGGGAAGGTAGGGCCACAGCAGAGCTGTGGCAAGGTGCTAAATTTGTTTTAACCGGTCCGTTAGCTTACTATTGATCCGGATTGGGCATTAAGGGGTTAATCAATTTTTTTTGCTAGCTGTGCAATCTTACCAATGCTTTAGGTACTTTCTGTGAAAAATTCAGAAAGTTTGGTGCATTTTTCACTGTTTTGGAAAATTGTGTGCCTTTTTTATTTCTTAAAGGCACAGTAACGTTTTTTTGCAAAGTGTGTTTTTGCTTGATTAACAGACTAATAGTAAGACAAACAGGCTTAAAAATCACATTAAACATGTCTGTCACCAAGGAAAATCCTTGTTCAATGTGTTTAGAAGCCATGGTGGAACCCCCTATCAAAATGTGTCCCACGTGTACTGATATGTCTATACATTTTAAAGACCATATTGTTGCACTTAAAAATGTGGCCCAAGATTATTCTCAGACAGAAGGTAATGAGGTTAGCCGTTGACCTCTCCCCAAGTGTCACAACCAGTTACGCCCGCTCAAGCGACACCTAGCACCTCTAGCACGTCTAACTCTTTTACCTTACAAGATTTGGCGGCAGTTATGGATAATACCCTCTCAGTATTTTTATCTAAGCTGCCCGTGTTACCTGCAAAGCGTGATAGCTCTGTTTTAAGAACAGATTATGAGCATTCTGACGCTTTAGTAGCCGTATCCGATATACACTCACAACGCTCTGAAATGGGGGCGAGGGATGTGCTGTCTGAGGGAGAAGTTTCCGATTCGGGAAAGGTTGCTCCTCAGACAGACTCAGATACGCTGGCCTTTAAATTTAAACTAGAACACCTCCGCTTATTACTCAGGGAGGTATTAGTTACTCTGGATGACTGTGACCCTTTGGTGGTCCCAGAGAAATTGTGTAAAATGGACAAGTACCTAGAAGTTCCTGTTTACACTGATGTGTTCCCGGTCCCTAAGAGGATTGTGGATATAGTAACTAGTGAGTGGGATAAACCAGGTATTCCGTTTGTTCCCCCTCCTGTTTTTAAGAAAATGTTCCCCATATCTGACACCACGCGGGACTCGTGGCAGACGGTCCCTAAGGTGGAGGGGGCTGTTTCTTCACTTGCTAAACGCACAACCATACCAATTCAGGACAGTTGTGCTTTTAAAGACCCTATGGATAAAAAATTAGAGGGTTTACTTAAGAAAATTTTTTTTCATCAAGGTTTTCTTCTCCAACCTATAGCGTGCATTGTTCCTGTAACTACTGCAGCTGCTTTCTGGTTCGAGGCGCTGGAAGATGCGCTCCAGACGGAGACCTCATATGAGGATATTATGGACAGAATTAAGGCTCTTAAGCTGGCTAATTCTTTTATCACAGATGCCGCTTTCCAACTAGCTAAGTTAGCGGCAAAGAATTCAGGTTTTGCCATTCTGGCGCGCAGGGCGCTATGGCTCAAGTCTTGGTCGGCCGATGTGTCGTCAAAATCCAAACTGCTGAACATCCCTTTCAAAGGAAAGACCCTTTTCGGGCCTGAATTGAAAGAGATTATCTCAGAAATCACTGGGGGAAAAGGCCATGCTCTCCCTCATGACAAATCCTTTAAGACAAAGAACAAACAAAATAATTTTCGTTCCTTTCGAAATTTCAGGAGCGGTCTCGCTTCATCCTCCCCTGCTGCGAAGCAAGAGGGTAACACTTCACAACCCAGGGCAGCCTGGAAACCTTACCAGGGCTGGAACAAGGGTAAACAGACCAAGAAGCCTGCAGCTGCCCCCAAGACAGCATGAAGGGGTAGCCCCCGATCCGGGACCGGATCTAGTAGGGGGCAGACTCTCTCTCTTCGCTCAGGCCTGGGCAAGAGACGTACACGATCCCTGGGCCTTAGAGATTGTATCCCAGGGATATCTTCTAGAATTCAAGGACTCCCCTCCAAGGGGAAGGTTCCATATTTCTCGTCTGTCTACAGACACGACAAAGAAAGAGGCGTTCTTACGCTGTGTAGTAGACCTACATACAATGGGAGTGATCCACCCAGTTCCAATTGCGGAACAAGGGCTGGGGTTTTACTCAAACCTGTTTGTGGTTCCCAAAAAAGAAGGAACTTTCAGACCAATCCTGGATCTCAAAATTCTAAACAAATTCCTCAGAGTCCCATCATTCAAGATGGAGACCATTCGGACAATCTTACCAATGATCCAGGAGGGTCAATATATGACTACCGTGGATCTAAAGGATGCGTATTTACACATTCCTATCCACAAAGTTCATCACCAGTTTCTCAGGTTCGCTTTTCTGGACAAGCATTATCAGTTTGTGGCTCTCCCTTTCGGGTTGGCCACTGCTCCCAGAATTTTCACAAAGATGCTAGGGTCCCTCCTGGCGGTGCTAAGGCCGCGGGGCATAGCAGTGGCGCCTTATCTAGACGACATCTTAATTCAGGCGTCAACTTTCCAAAGAGCCAAGTCTCACACGGAAATTGTAGTGGCCTTTCTGAGGTCTCACGGGCGGAAGGTGAACATCAGAAAGAGTTCTCTCTCCCCCCTCACAAGAGTTCCCTTCCTAGGAACACTAATAGACTCGGTAGAAATGAAAATATTTCTGACGGAGGTCAGAAAGTTAAAACTCTTAACTACTTGCCGAGCTCTTCATTCCATTCCTCGGCCATCTGTAGCTCAGTGCATGGAGACAATTGGATTAATGGTAGCGGCAATGGACATAGTCCCTTTTGCACGGATACACCTCAGACCATTGTAACTATACATGCTCAAACAGTGGAATGGGGATTATGCAGATTTGTCTCCTCAAATACAGATGGACCAGGGGACCAGAGATTCTCTTCTCTGGTGGTTGTCTCAGGATCACCTGGCTCAGGGAATGTGTTTCCACAGACCAGAGTGGATCATCGTAACGACCGACGCCAGTCTGTTGGGCCGGGGTACTGTCTGGGACTCCCTGAAAGCTCAGGGCTTATGGTCTCGGGAAGAAGCTCTTCTCCCGATAAACATTCTGGAACTGAGGGCGATATTCAACGCTCTTCAGGCATGGCCTCAGCTAGCTGCGGCCAAATTCATCAGATTTCAGTCAGACAACATCACGACTGTAGCTTACATCAACCATCAAGGGGGAACAAGGAGTCACCTAGCAATGATGGAAGTAACCAAAATAATCAGGTGGGCGGAGGATCACTCTTGCCACCTCTCAGCAATTCATATCCCAAGAGTAGACAACTGGGAAGCGGATTTTCTAAGTCGTCAGACTTTTCATCCGGGGGAGTGGGAACTCCACCCGGAGGTATTTGCCCAGCTGATTCAGCGATGGGGCACTCCAGAATTGGATCTGATGGTGTCCCGTCAGAATGCCAAACTTCCTCTTTATGGGTCCAGGTCCCGGGATCCCCAGGCGGCGTTGATAGATGCTCTAGCAGCGCCTTGGTCCTTCAACCTGGCCTATGTGTTTCCACCGTTTCCTCTCCTTCCTCGTCTGGTGGCCAGAATCAAGCAGGAGAGGGCGTCGGTGATTCTACTAGCGCCTGCGTGGCCACGCAGGACCTGGTATGCAGACCTAGTGGACATCTCATCCGTTCCACCATGGACTCTGCCAATGAGGCAGGACCTTCTACTTCAAGGTCCTTTCAAACATCCAAATCTAATTTCTCTGCGTCTGACTGCTTGGAGATTGAACGCCTAATTCTATCTAAGTCTAATACGTGATAAAATCACAGTGGAGGGGGCGCAGAATGGTATACAATTCAGATGGTAGTTATTGATAACCCTTAAAGACAATTTAAAACTTAAACAAACCAATGTTATCTTATGAGGTGAAAAATATATCAATATAAGGTTATATAAATCCCTTTTGGAGTATACAGGAAAGAAAATGTCTCTTTTTACAAATAAGTTGATAGCTGAGCGGCGGCTGCCTCCTCTCAACCGGATGATCCAGGCAAGAACTAGGAGAAATAAAAAACAGAGGGGCGCCTCATGTGTGGTATAGTCTGATTGAAGACATAAGAAAAAGCAACAGAATAGCCAAATGAGTATTCACATACTCCACGAGCACACTCATGTGCTGGTAGGGGCAGGCTGTAGATTTAGATGGGTGTGACAGCTCACCCGTTCAAGGATACTTCCAATACTGTAGTTCTGCAACAGGTGTAAAACAAACAGAGAGCACTATATGTGCAGACCATTAAGGATGATACATAAAAATGTGCTTTATAGTATAAAGTGGGTACTCACATACTCCCAAAGCACACCAATGTGCTGGTAGATACAGGCTGCAGATTCAGGCAGGTGTGGCAGCTCACCCAAACAAACGATCTTTTGGTATTGATGCAGTGAAAACAAAGGCAGGTTTAATGCTTCTCAGTAGCTGTGCACTTAGTAGTGATTGCAGGCAGACGGTAGGAAATGAGATCCACTCCAAAAGTAAAAATTTGCAAATATTTATTAAAAACAAAAATTTAAAAACAACACCAGGGTTGTTATACAAAGTGGATTACAGGGTCACCCGTTGCAATCATTGGGGCCAACTGGGTCTGTTAATCTGAAGTATCTGTTAATGAGAAATACATTTCCATTTAGGGCTGGCCTTTCAGCTTATTTAGGATTAGTTTAAGAATATGACAAATAATGTCCTTTCAGACAATATAGTAACAGTGTTTTAGATCGGGGAGATAGTTTCCTTCTGAAGCAGTAAACAATATGTAGTCTGCTGTAGATGTTTTCCTTATTTCTTAATTGCATATAAATACCAAATCATAGTTCTACCGAATGAATGAAGAAGCAAAAAGATGAATGAACAGATTAATTCATTTGTTTTTGTTTCTATAGCAGCCTGCCGTTATGATGCAAAAAGTTGGCCTGCTTAAAGCTCCTTTATTTGATTCAATCGATCGCCGCTCTTAGCTCCTACAGCTGCGCATGGCTAAAAAATTTTTTGGCTAAGAGGTGATGTTTTCACCTCTTATCCAATAGCCGTGCGGTAAATCCGGCTCCCATGGGCACCAAGCCGGATTTAACACACGGCTATTGGCTAAGAGGTGAAAACGTCACCTCTTAGCCAAATTTTTTTTTAGTCGTGGGCTGCTGTAGGAGCTAAGAGCGGCGATCGATTGAATCAAATAAAGGAGCTTTCTACATGAAGTATGTTATACTTCATGAATAAAAGTGCCCTTTATTTGTTTCAATAGTAAATCCTAGTGTTTGTAAAACGCTAGGATTTATTTTCACTTTAAAGTATGTATAGTTACTGTTCCAAGCTTGTTTTTTTTTTGTACATCTTGTGAAATGACATATGTGCTATCTAAGACACTTTTTCTTTTTAGGAACACTTACCCTCATTTCTTTAGTAGTTCTGCATGCTTAGCACATGTTGAATATTGATATACAGCCATGTCCTTAGCAACTATGTTTATTTTGAGTTTTCTTTGTTGTGAGAGACTGAATAAAAATAAATAAGGGGGGCGGAGCTAACATCTGAATTCAGCAGACGTGTAGTCAGCCACAGAGCTCCTGAGCTTTTACTTACAATTTGTTATTTTAGGTGCTTCTGACACCTACAATTCAATTTAGTAAGACACCTGGATAAAGGATCTACTCTTGATATAAAAGCTGGTGGGCTTTTAGCAGGTTAACCCATAGAGCAAGTCTACCTGAAAGCGGCAACGATCTCTAGCGACAACACTCATCAGCCTCCAGCAAGCCGGTCATCATAATCACAGCTCCGGAGGGTCTGGGCTCCGCATCTGGAGCTGTCGCACATAGCAGCTCATACCGGTGGGGTACAGCGAGCTAAGTGGTCCCAGACGACAGGAGCGCCGATCACATACCTGTTAAGTGCACACAGTGAGTAGGTGAAGTCCTGTTGTTGGGGGGCTTTGCCAAGCTGCAACATTAAACATCCAACTATTGGAGTGGGGCCATCTGATCAAGGTGACGAGGGAATATGCAACTTGGGCCGATAAGCCTTTTGGCATGAGCCGCCATTTTAATTTTTTTTCCCATTCATACATCACGCAGCTAAGTGCAGCACTTTTCCCCTAGCAGGGGACATATAGGAGCGATATAAGGGTTAAGGGGATAAAAAAGGGGAATATTATTTACCTCTAGACCTCTGTGAAGTAAAGCCCCTCACCTCAGTGTATACGGTGACAAGTGCCGGCTGACTCTATTAGGTCACATACCAGGACATCTATTACAAGTTTTAAGCGCTACTCGCTTGGAGTGTCAGGCGCCTGATAGGGAGGTCTGTGAGGATAGATTGGCCTTATTTAGGGACTCCTGAAAGCAGGCATTAAATACTGAGTCCAGAACAGCTGAAGGAAGCCCCTGGTTAATGGTACCTCTCTCCTTAATAAAAAAGCACATCTTTTTCGAACACTAAAGGCCCTAAGTATAGTAAAGAGGTAGAGAAAAAAGAAAGAGGAAAGAGTCTGACTCATAGCTGACATATGATAGATATTTGAAGTCTTACAAGAGCACCCAGTAGTGGGTGAAATATCACATCTTGTGTCATACACTCGCTCGTCCCACCTCACTGATACCACTCGCATCAAAGGTGCATAACTCAAGATTTTCTATTTGGAAAAGTTCATGAGGTGGTGCGTGAGACAGTTGTAGCATATCAGAGGTGATTTTACATAACCTCATCAGCACAATCTGACTGTATTTCTACTAGAAGCGGTGAGGATGCGCCTAAGGGAGTAAATTAACTTAGTGGGGTGTGGAATCCTGGCCCAAGCAGCTGATTGAGGGAAAGTTTCAGACTTTTGACAATGGTGCTGACAAAAGTGTCAACAATCTTCTATACTGAAACAGAGCCTTATATTAATATACCTGCACCTTTTAGGCATTTGCTTGCTGAAAGGGAGATCTGGTCTCTCGCCAATATGGCACATTCAAATAGAAAAAAAACAAAACATATTGAGGGTCCAAAGAGAACAGTGGTGGACCATTTCAATAGCAAATTACACTCTGATTGCGAAATGTCAGATGAGGATTCAAGGGAGTTTGCAGACACGAATAGAACTCCGAAACGCTTTAACCAGCGAGTGGAGAATAAATCCCAACTGGATGAGAGAGCTATTTTGGAGTCTATCAATTCGTTATTCTCAAAAATGGACACCCACTATGCTTCTCTGAAGCAAGAAATCAAAACCTCTGTAGCTGATCTCAGAAGGGAAATAGCTACCCTAGGTGAAAGAACAGACATGCTTGAAAGAAAGCATGAGGATCTAGCGATAGATCATAATAACCTACTCTCTTACTCACAGTCTCTTGGAGACTAAATTAGCAGACCTTAAAGACAGTTCGAGACAAAGCAATATTAGGATAAGGGGAATCTCAGAGGAAATTACCATAGCAAATCTCCCTGAATTCTTGTTAGGTCTCTTCAAAGAGCTCCTAGTTACCATGCCTGATCAAGAACTGCTCATTGAGAGAGCCCACCAAGCTCTTAGGCCCAGGAATTCATCTGCAGAGCAACCTAGTGATGTGATTATACACCTGCATTACTTTACTCTGAGAGAAAAAATACTCAAAGTGGCCTTCCAGAGCAAGGTTTTACCAGACCCATACCAAGCACTCCAAATATTTCCAGACCTGTACACATACTCTTGCAAAATGAAGATGTTTTGTCCCCATCACTCAATGTTTACGCCATCATAACATCAAGTATAGATGGGTTTTCCAGTCAAAATGTTTTTCCAGATCAATGGGAAATCTCACACTGTTTCATCTCTTAAAACAAGGACTGGACTTGCTAGATCAACTTAGCCTTATCCAGGCATCTACAGCAGCAGTTCCAGCTCCTGCAGGTACGTAGGCACTAAGCACGTCAGCACCAGAGTGGAGGCCCTTACCCAAAAGGAACCTTCCTCCCTCTAAAAGAAAAGGAGTACAGCACCAACCAGTCGAATGAATGTATCCTTTTTATTTTCTATATTAGATAAATGTAGTCTATAATAGGAATTAGGTTTAGTTCCTGATGTCACACATGCTTAGAAATATGCAATACATGCCTCACTGAAAAACACGCAATCAAGTAGGTCTTCATGAACTTATTAATGTGTATTGCATATGCAGAGCTAGAAATATTATTGATTGACCCACATGATAAGTCTATCGTCCAATTCCTGATAACACTTTATGCTTAGATATATGTAATGCAAGTATTTCTGTATGTTATGTAGGGACTACTGCTTGTCATTTCTTACTTTTCAAGGGCCATGAGGCTATTTCTAACAATTTTACAGTTTAAGCCCAAGAAAAGGAACCAGAATTCTGCAAATAGTTCAGTAGTTATGGTACAATGTTAGTTTGGTTCTTTTTTTTTTCTCACTCTTTGTTTTTATAGTTATAATTGTTAAAATGAGTGGACCACATACATGAAGGTCATTATTGCAACATAATGGTCTAATACAGTTAATAAATGTTCTTCAAAATGTAGTTCCCACGGGAATAGGGCCCTCAATTCCCCCTGTATCTGTCAGTAAAATTTTGTCTTTTATTGTATTGTTTCTCTGTTGTTCTTTTATCCTTGTACCCATGGGCAGCGCTGCTGAATCTGTTGGCGCTTTATAAATAAAGAATAATAATAATAATAGATGTATTTCCCAGACACCCAGACTGGTATGTTGCACCTTTTGCACGGTACAGCACACGGATATCAACCCATTATCCTAGCCGCCTGAAGCTCCCTATACATCTTACAATATTTTACTATTGCTTGGGGAGGTAACTCTACTGCACCCCTCTGTTATGATACATTACTTTATATTTACTCCAATCCCAAGGTGTCTTACCTGATTACAGATAATACCCAGTTACCTTCCACATTTAACTTGGAAAGATTAATCTTCTTCAGAGCATCAAAAATCACATAGCTCTCAAGATACTCTGCCCCCCATACCCATTTATCCCCTCCCTATGCATTATTGTCTCAAGCGGTGCTTACCCGCTGAATTGCAACGGCTCACCAGTAAATATTTTCCAATAACTAAGAATGTATGGTTGCATTTACCCCCCTCTTCTTTTTTTTTTTCTTGTTTCTTTTTCTTAATTCTATATCTCGTGTTGTGACCTTTGTGAGGTCACCTTTGTAGCTATAATATGTGTCTACGCTTCCTTAATTAGAGCAGAGGGCCTTTTAGGCCAGTGCAATAGCTACATTCACAAGCTATTATGTAATTGTCAAAGAGGTTTCTTAATAATAATGACGGGAGACAAAATATTTACAATGTTTTGTTTATTATGCTTAATCATATTTGTATTGATTATCGTTTTCATGCTTTTATAACGGAATGACACTGTTATTTGATGTTTTGCATTTCTGTAAGATTGATGATAAAACCTCAATAAAAGAATATAAAAAAAAAAAATGTTTTCATTAAAAAGTTTTCACATGCATAAATTGTTAACCAAATTCGAATCACTTTGAGTACAGACCCCTCCACTCAGACATACCTTATCCATCATATATAAAATACTAATACAAAGCTCCATGGATTCATCCCTCCATATATGGAAAGCTGGGAAACCGATTTAGGAGTTATGATTCTCCCTCAGATGAGCACATCTATCTTTCAGGCCACCATGAAATCTTCGATTTCATCTTCAATGCTAGAAGCAAATCTTAAATTACTACATGGTGGTGTCTTACGCCAAAAAAGCTACATCGTCTCTGTCATGCTAAAAAGAATCAATGCTGGCGCTGTGGACATGTTAACAGCAGTGCAGCACATATGTGGTGGTGGTGTAACTCCATACAAAATTTATGGAGGACAGTAATTGCTGAAATTGAATCAATATTGGAGACCCAGTTCCCATTAGACCCCTTGATTTGGTTAATGAACAAACCCCCTAAAATATAACCCCCACATATGAGTCTTATCTTAAATTGTTCCACATCATGACCAATGGAGTGAAAGTTTTAATAGCCAAAAATTGGAGACATAAAGAAACTCCATCCCATTAATGTGGGTTAAAAAAGTCACTGAACTGGTGGAATTGGAGGAATATTATTACCTTAAAACGAACAAAATGGAAACATATGCAGACATGTCACATCTATGGGACCACTATACTCAAACCAAAATAAAAGAAAACAAGTAAAATTTAATAAGAATAATTAGGAAACAGTATGAGATGAAAATATTGCACGAAAGCGATATAGATATTACACATGGGAGTGCAGATGATACTTACTGTAGTTACTTCAAGTTCATTTTTATTTATTTTAATATTGAATATATTATTACTCAGCTTATTTTCTTAACATTCGTACTTTCTCTTACAACCTGTTTGTTGTCACAATGGTCTGTAATTAGAAACGTATTTGTTACACCAGCAATGAAGTAGGCTATGTGATGACATTACTTCCTTCTAAGAAGAATCTTACAAGAAAGAGTAGAAAATACTTACACTGTTTTGACAAAAAAATTATTTAGTTTGTAATTTACATATGGAAAACAACCAACTACTGTATGATGCAAGAGTGGAGCTGCGTCTACAGCACTATGTCTCTGTCAATGGAGGAGGTGAAGTTCGGTGTCTGAAGAATGGATTCCTTTTTCGGGCACTTTTCCCTGCAAGCAAGGATTTGGGTTTAGCTGTGTCCACGTCAATCTTGATTAAGAGTAGTGGTGGCTTTTAAGCTGTTAGAAAGTTGTGAGGTAGTCCATGCTTTCTAACATGTCTGCTGCATAGTTGGTTACTCTGTTCTTTCTTTTTCTGAAGGTCTATGATAGGAGTATGTGTCCTGTCACGCCTTGTGAGCTGTCTTCCTGCTAGACAGCTGGATTTGCAGGTAAGTGCTTTTGTCTTCTAGGTAATGGAGACTTGCACTTAAAAGATTTTCCTGCAGTAATTATTGGGACATAATCCTTTAGGAAGGATTTATTTGGACAGGGTGCAGGCACTTTATGTGTGGAGAATAAGTGGTTAACTTTCCATGCGGTTATGGGATGTTTTCTCAGACTTTTTATATATGTTTCAGTTTATTAGGACTTTTATTTATTAGGAAATGTGATTGCTGGGCTCTACTTTGTTGTATCAAGTTTTTACTAGGCAGTTGCTGCTAGAAACGTGCGCTTTTAGTTATTGCTGCGCAGTTTCTTTTTCTGCCGGTCATGTGACCCCTCTCTCACCCGACTGAGTTCCTGAGCGGAGCGGCGTCCTTTTGGACAGCTTCTTGGTGTCGGATCGTTTTTTCAATCGATGTACAGCTGCTTGCCTAACAATTTGGGAATTAAAGGATAAGGTAGGGCACCTCAGTCTGCCTGAGGTGTAGAGGCGCCTTTTTATTTGTTTTGAATATTGCTCTGAGGAGATAAGTTTTTTCTCTTAAAGTGACAGTTATTTTCATATATCAGTCATTCCTTTAATTATTGGGAATTATTTTACCTTTGGACATGGAACAGTCTGCTCGAATGGATAAATGTTTATTGTGTCTTGAGGCCCAAATTGTGTTACCTATGCAGTTTTGTTCTTCATGTTTAGAAATTAACTTTTTGTTTCTGAGCCTAATGTCTCTCAGGATGATGCTGTTCAGGCAATGCCACAGATTTCACCTCTAATGTCCCAAGCCTCCACACTTCACATACAGTACCCTGCAGTTCCTCTTATCCTCCTGGAGGAGTTTATTTGCCATCAGATTTTGCTGCACACAGATATCCTCTGCGGTATCAGCGCCTTTATCTGCTTTTCCCATTATTGGGAAGCGCAAGAGGAATTCCAAAACATTTTCAGAGTGTAAGGTGTCTGACCCATCTGCTGCTACACAGGTTGCCCTCCCTTATAAGTCTGATGAGGAGAATACCTCAGTAGCCTCTGAGGCTGAAAACTCAGATTCAAACAGTATAATTCCTTTATACGATGCTGATGAAATAAACATCAGATTTAAGCTTGAACACCTCTGTTTACTATAAAAGGAGGTATTGGCTACTTTGGATGACTCCGACTCTCCTGTCGCTGTCAACCCTAAGAAATCTAGTATGCTTAACAAATACTATGATGTTCCTTCCTCTGTGGAAGTGTTTCCTGTTCAAGACCGTGTGACGGAGATTATTACACAGGAATGGGGATACCTTTCTCCCTGTCTCCCATATTTAAAAAAGATGTTTCCTGTTGCTGACTCCATTAGAGATTAATGGCACACGGTGCCTAAGGTAGAAGGGGCTATTTCTACCCTGGTTAAGAGAACTACGATCCCTATTGAGGATAGTTGTTCCTTTAAGGATCCCATGGACAAAAAGCTGGAGGCTTATTTGAAGAAGATGTATGTTCTTCAAGGTCTTCAATGGCAACCTGCCGTTTGTATTGCCAGAGTAGCAAGTGCAGCATCTTACTGGTGCGATGCTTTGTCTGAATTGATTTTAGAAGAGACTCTGTTGGAGGAGATACAAGATAGAATTAGGGCTCTCAAACTAGTCATCTCCTTTATCTCTGATGCTAACTTGCAATTATTAGACTGGGAGCCAAGATGTCTGGCTTCACTGTTCTAGCCCATAAGGCTCTGTGGCTAAAATCTTTGTCAGCTGATGTTACCTCCAAGCCCAAGCTTCTGTCACTACCTTATAAAGATAAGACCTTGTTTGGTCCTGGTCTGGCAGAAATAATTTCTAAAATTACGGGTGGAAAGGGGTCCTTTATACCACAAGAAAAGAAGAATAGATCTAAAGGATGTCAAAGTAATTTTCATTTCTTTCGTAATTTCAAAGGTCTGCAGATCAGGTAAAAAGAGAGGTATTCTTACAGTGTGTTCAGGACCTTTCCTCCCTGGGAGTGATTGTTCCAGTTCCAGTAAGAGAGCAAGTTCTGGGTTTTTATTCAAACCTGTTTGTTGTTCCCAAAAAAGAGGAAACTTTCCGACCCATTTTAGACCTAAAGTGTCTCAACAAGTTTCTCAGGGTTCTGTCCTTCAAAATGGAAACCATTCATTCCATTCTTACCTTGGTCCAAGAAGTTCAGTTCATGACAACCATAGACCTGAAGGACGCATATCTTCATGTTCCTATCCACAGGGATCATCACCAGTTCCTGAGATTTGCTTTCAGTTTATTGCTTCCGTTTGGCCTTGCCACAGCTCCCAGAATTTTCTCAAAGGTTCTGGGGACTCTCTTGGCAGTTTTCAGGTCTTGGGGAATTGCGGTGGCGCCTTATCTGGACAACATATTGGTTCAGGCGTAATTTCTTTTCAACAAGCAAACTCTTATACAGAGATCTTGTTATCTTTTCTACGTTCCCACGGATGGAAACTGAATCTGGAGAAGAGTTCCCTTGTTCCAGCTACAAGGGTCTGTTTCTTAGGGACAATCATAGAATCCATATCTATGATGATTTTTCTGACGGAGGTCAGAAATTTCAAGCTTCTCTCCTCTTGTCTCTCTCTATAGTCTACTGTTCGGCCATCAGTGGTTCAGTGTATGGAGATAATTGGTCTGATGGTTGAATCCATGGACATCATTCCCTTTGCTCGATTCCATTTGAGAGCTCTGCAATTATACATGCTCAGACAATGGAATGGAAATCATTCAGATCTGTCTCAGAGGATAGATCTGGAACAGTTGACAAGAGATTCTCATGGTGGATTTCTCAGGATCATCTTTCTCAGGGCACATGCTTCCAGAGACCTTCCTGGGTGATTGTGACCACGGATGCCATCCTTCTAGGCTGGGGAGCAGTATGGGACTTGTTAAAGGCTCTATGCCTATGGACCCGGGAGGAGTCTGTTCTCCCCATAAACATCTTGGAGTTAAGAGTGATCTACAATGCTCTGATGGCTTGGCCTCAATTGTCCTTAGTCCAGTTTATCAGGTTCCAATGGGACAACATCACCTCAGTGGCTTACATCAACCACCAGGGGGGAAATCAAGGTTCCTTAGCCATGAAGGAGGTGGCACGGATTATTCAGTGGGCGGAAGCTTACAGTTGTTGTCTATCTGCCATCCACATTCCAGCAGTGGACAACTGGGAGGCGGATTTTCTGAGCATACAGACTTTTTATCCCGGGGAGTGGGCTCTCCACCCGGAGGTGTTCTCCAGGCTTACCCTCAAGTGGGGGGTGCTGGAGTTACATCTGATGGCTTCTCGTTAGAACGCCGATCTTCCAAGGTACAGTTCAAGGTCAAGAGATCCGCAAGCCGCTCTGATAGATGCTCTGGCGGTCCCTTGGGAATTCGGTCTAGCATACTTGTTTACTCCATTCTCCTTCCACGAGTCATTGCTCTTATCAAACAGGAAAGAGCACCTGTAATTCTAATAGCTCCTGCTTGGCATCGCAGGATCTGGTATGCAGACCTTGTGAAGATGTCATCTCTTCCTCCTTGGAGGTTACCCCTGAGGAAGGACCTTCTAACTCAGGGTCCTTTCCTCCATCCAAATCTTGTTTCTCTGAAGCTGACTGCTTGGAGATTGAACGCTTAGTTCTGGCTATGTGTGGGTTTTCTGAATTGGTTATTGATACCATGCTCCAGGCTCGAAAGCCTGTTACCCGTAAAAATTTACTATAAGGTATGGTGTAAATTCCTTTATTGGTGTGAATCGAAGGGCTACTCTTGAAGTAGGGTCAGGATTCCTAGAATTTTGTCTTTTCTCCAGGAATGCCTGGAGAAAGGGTTGTCAGTCAGTTCTCTGAAAGGTCAGATTTCTGCATTATCTATTCTTTTACATAAGCATCTGGCGGATGTACCAGATCTGTACCAATCTTTTTGTCAGGCCCTGGTCAGAATCAAGCCTGTATTTAAACTGGTTGCTCCTCCTTGGAGCCTTAACCTAGTTCTTAGAGTTTTGCAGCAGGCTCCGTTTGAGCCAATGCATTGCATAGATATTAAGCTGTTATCTTGGAAGGTTTTGTTTCTTGTTGCTATTTCTTCTGCTCAGAGAGTTTCTGAACTCTCGGCTTTGCAGTGCGATTCACCTTACCTTTTTTTTCATGCAGATAAGGCGGTTCTTTTTACTAAGTTTGGGTCTCTCCCTAAGGTGGTTTCGGATAGAAATATTAATCAGAAAATTGATGTTCCTTATCTCTGTCCTAATCCTTCTTCTCATAAGGAACGTCTGTTGCACAACTTGGATGTTGTGCATGCTCTACAATTCTACCTACAGGCTACTAAGGATTTTCGCCAGTCTTCTGCCCTGTTTGTTTGTTTCTCAGGAAAGTGTAAGGGTCAGAAGGCTACTTCTACTTCTCTTTCCGTCTGGTTGAGAAGTATGATTCGTTTGGCATTAGGGCTGCAACTAACGATTATTTTCATAATCGATCAATTGGGCCAATTATTTTTTTGATTAATCGACTAATCGGATAAAAAGAGAATCAATAATAGTTTTCTATGTTTTAAATAAAATCCACATAATGAGTGTTACAAATATAAACTTCAGACTAAAACTTTACATTAACACAACTGTTTCTTCAATTTTTAAGCAGCAGAGCACAGTTTTATAATTAAACAAAGCAAAACCACAAGCTGTTTGAAAAGAGGTAGAACTAGAAAGAGTTAGACTATCACTGTTATTCACTGTTATCATTCTGTTATTCACTCTTTCAGAAACTTTGCATTGAAATGCAAAAATCTCAACATGTCCACATGCTTCTGGCTAAGGCTGGTTCTCTGTTTGCAGCTATATTTCCTGCAGCAGAGAAAAGGCTCAATAAAGTAACCCTTGACTTCTTTCTAACATAAAAATATCTTGAATATAAAGTTTGAATCTGGTACATATCACAATTTATTAAAAAAATTATATAAAAAAAAAAAAATCAAAAGCGCTAAGGACTGTATATCAATAACAGAACAAAGCCTTACACATTTATTTATACAGTACATATAATCAGCAAAAGCAAGCAATACGCTAATAATTGTGCAAACAGATAATAGTGCACATCAATTTAAATAACTCCCATCAATCTAGGGGCAAGGTGCAAATAACAAGCTCAGCACTATATCATGCAAAGCATAGTTCCAAATCACCAGATTTAATATAAACAATCCAAATGATGACTATTATATCTGGGTTGCACATAAGCCAGGAGTAGTTGTAAACATATACTGTCCTGAAAAAGTGAAAAGTAGACGTCTGTAGACGTCCTATAGGCTAAGAACGTAACCATAAAACACAATACCATATGCAGGAGTTCATTGGAGTGAAGCAGCTGGTGTTGTGCACAGACCAACTAATTGCAAACCAATTAATCGATTAATTGATTATGAGATTCGTTGACAACTATTTTCATAATCGATTATTATCGATTATGACGATTAGTTGTTGCAGCTCTATTTGGCATATGAGACTGCTGGACAGCAGCCTCCTGAGAGAATTACTGCTCATTCCACTAGGGCTGTCTCCTCTTCTTGGACTTTAAAAAATAAAGCTTTTGTGGAACAGATTTGCAAGGCTGCAACATGGCCGTCTCTGCATACTTTTTCCAAATTTTCCAAATTTGATACTTTTGCCTCGGCTGAGGCCTCTTTTGGGAGAAAGGTACTTCAAGTGGTGGTGCCTTCTTTTTAGGTCTGCCTGTCTTGTTCTCCCTCCCTGTTCATTCCGTGTCCTCTAGCTTGGGTATTGGTTCCCACTAGTAATTAGAATAACGTTGTCGTCTCTCCATGTGTTAGGAAATAAAATAAAATGTATGCTTACCTGATAAATTTCTTTCTTTCTGGACATGGAGAGTCCCCAACCCCACCCTTGAGATTAGACTGTCATTTTTTTTTCTAAACCTCAGGCACCTCTACACCTTTGTGTTATCTTCTTTTTCCATTTTCCTTCGGCTGAATGACTGGGGGTTATGGGTAAGGTAGGTGACACTTAACAGCTTTGCTGTGGTGCTCTTTGCCTCCTCCTGCTGGCCAGGAGTGAATACCCACTAGTAATTGGAATGATGTTGTGGACTCTCCTTGTCCGGAAAGAAAGAAATTTATCAGGTAAGCATACATTTTATTTTTGTGGAAAGATCATTAAAAAAACTTTTAAAAATAGGTTAAACTTAAAAAAAGAAGAAAACTGCAATATTGTTATATGAATTGAGGATGAATCTATTTTAGTCAATAACAAAATTTGGAGGAAACTGCCAGATAATATATATTACACTATATGGCGAAAAGTATGTTGATACCTGACCAGCACATATATATGAGCTTGTTGGATACTCTACGCCAAAACCATGGGCATTAATAAGGAGATATCCCTCCCCTTTGTGGCTATTAAGCTATTTCAGCTGCAACTCTTTCCATTGATTTTGGTGTATCTGTGGGAATTTTTGCCCATTAAGCCAAAAGAGCATTTGTAAGATTAGGTACTGATGTTGAGTGAAAAGGTCTGGCTCGTAATACGACTTTCAATTCATCCTAAAGGTTTTCAGTGGGGTTGAGATCAGGGCTGTGCAGGGCACTCAAGTTCCTCCACACCAAACTCATCAAACCATGAACTTCACTTTGTGTACAGGGTTACAGTCATGCTGGATTACGAGAGATCCTTCCCTAAACTGCTGCCTCAAAGAGGGAAGCACCCAGTTGTCTAAAATGTCTGTATCCTGTAGCAATAAGATGACCCTTCACTGGAACTAACCCTAAAAACAGCAGTAATACAGTAGGCATTATGCTTACCAGTAGGTAGCATTCTCCTGGTATCTGTACCAGTATGCAGGCTTGTGTGCAGCTGCTTGTCCATGGAAACCCGTTTGATCAAGCTCCCAACACACAGCAATTGTGCTCATGTTGCTTTCAGAGGCAGTTTGGAACTCGATGATACATGATGCAACAGATGACAGTCAATTGTTATGCTCTATGCGCTTCAGCACTCCAACTTTGTGGCTGGGCTGTTTTTGCTCCTAGACTTTTCCACTTCACAATAATAGCAATTGCATTTTACTGGGACAGATCTATCATGGCAGAAATGTCACAAACTGACTTGTGGCAAATGTGGCATCCTATGGCAGTGTTATGTTTAAAGTCAGTGAGATCTTCAGTATGACCCATTGTACTGCCAATGTTTGTGTATTAAGATTTCATGGCTGGGTTTTATTCACCTATTAGCAATGGGTGTGGCTGAAACACCTAAACTTAATAATTAGTAGGCATCTCAACATACATTTCCTTCTTAGCTGATCAGAGTCCATAGCTTAATAACATGTGGGATATATTCCAGCCAATACTCAGATTGGACAAAGGTAATCAGTGGAGTCCCCCAGGAATCATACTGGGCCCTGTTCTTTTTTAATATGTTTATTAATGACTTGAAGCAAGGAATAAATAGCAACATCTCTATTTTTGCAGATGAAGCAAAGTCGTGTAAGGTCATTTGGTTAGTCCAGGATGAGATAGCTTTACAAGGGGATCTACAAAAATTAGAAGAATGGACAGGTAAATGGAAAATTAGATGTAATACTTGAAAATGCAAGGTTCTACATTTTGGAAGTAAAAATGAGCAGGCAGCCTATTATTTAAATGGAACTAGACATAGTAAATACGCCGGAGGAAAGAGATTTGGGAGTACTTATAGATAACAAGCTAAGGATTGGTGCATAATGCAGGGCTATGGCTTCTACGGCTAATAAGATACTAACATGTATTAAAAGATACATTGATGCAGGAGAGGAAAGCATAATTTTGTCACTATATAAATCCCTGTAAGACCTCACCTTGAGTATGGAGTGCAGTTCTGGGGACTGATCTGAAAAAAAGACATTGCAGAAAAAGTTCAGAGCAGGACCATAAAGCTAATAAGGGGAATAGAGAATTTAAGCAATGAGGAGAGGTTAGCCAAACTGGGTCTGTTTTCTCTAGAAAAACTGCATTTGAGAGATGACATGATTACTTTATATAAATATATTCAAAGCCCGTATACAGAGGTGGCAGAAGCTCTGTTTAATCGAAGAAAATTGTTTGTGACAAGAGGTCACAATTTTTAAGGCTGGAGGAAAGCAGATTTAACACTTTTTTTATTGTAAGAGCAATCAAATTGTGGAATTCATTACCTAAGTAGGTAGTAAATGCCAATATGTTTAAAAAAGAATGTCTATAATTCTGTGAGAAAAGATCAAGGTATACCTGTATAAGTCCGTTTTCCTATACTAAAGGGCACAATGTGGAGAGCGATATTAAATGCAAATAATGATAGGGGACATGTCTCAGCTTGCTACTATAGGAAAGTATGCCCTCAAACCTATCTGCGTGCTCCAGACCATGTCGGTTGCTTTCAAAAGCAGTATAAGGATATTTCAAATATATCACTCTGTATCAAGCAAAGGACTCACCCTTGTTGCATGGTCGGTAGAGAGCATGTATACAGGGACAAAGGCTCCAATTTCTCACTTGCTGTCTTAGGTTTCTGTAGGGCAAGCCACGCTGAGTTGTCAGACGTTCATGTTTCAAGCTCCACTCCCAGTCTTCAGCCCTTATGATGACATCATCATATGGTGACCGCTAACCTCCCGGGTCTGAGTGTGGTATCCTGGATAACTTAAAGAAGCCTTCGGATAGGGACTCTGGTGAAAACATAATCCAATATTGAGAAGTAAAGGTCCCCAAACGAAGAAGGTAGTAAAAGCATCAAAATCTTTATTATTATCAGGTAGATATATTTATATCTATGTAAACAAACATCAGATAGCTTCAGACAGATGTCTAACGCATTTCAGCTGTATTAGTTGTACTCATAGACATGACTGTCTGTCTTGTGTGCAAGTTATATACCTGTGTGAATTAAAACCACCTGAACATCACCTATACCTTAACCCTTTATTGTGATATTTTATGAATCATTATATTAATACTGATTTTTCTCTGTGTTATTTCCATGTTGGTATCCTTTATGTAGTTATATATGTGTTTACTCATCCATTTTAAGCAGGATTTAAAAAAAACTGTTTATTATTATCTTTATGTATATACATATATATGGATCCTTAAATTAATTACATAAGCCTTATCATACATGTTTTACACTGTCTAACATAGCCACATATTGCATAATTCCATCTCATGTATTTTATCTTCAAATTCATTTCCAATAATTAATTAGATTAAACCTGGAATTTGGTGAAATTGTAAATATTGGTGTGTAAAAATTCCTTAAAAAGTACAGCAATGTATGTCATTAATTAGAAAATCCGCTTGGGCAATATGTAAGGATGACCAATTTATATAATGATGCAATCATTTCTTTCTGTGTTTATTTTTTTTCTTTCTGCTTAGCATTATCATGTTATTTTATGTTGATTTTGGCCCTGCGCGGTGCAAAGATTTGCATTTTGATTTGTCTTTTGATTTGACATACGCTGTTGTTTATATATAAATAAAAGTATAAAAAAAAAAGATCAAACCTGGAATTTAAGCCTTGGGGAATTCTTTTTTTTTTTCTTTAAATTAAAAACTATTTATTGCGATCAGACCAACCTAATGCTGCTTCTCTGGTTATCACTGCTCCTTATGTTTGTTCATTACAGGAAAAGGCTACTGATTTTTTTAAAGCTGAAATTTTTGAAGTGTTGGCTGCTCTCCCGCCTCAGTCCAGATTTTACCTTCTACTAGTACTATGTCCCCTGAAGTCAGGATTACTGTTATGTCTTCAGAAGGTGAGGTTCCTCTGGTGATGAGTCAGCCTCTGATGTTGAACCTGATACTTCCTCTTTTTTGTTTAAAATTGTACAAATTCATTCTCTTTTAAAAGTGGTTTTAATTATTCTAAGGTTTCTGATGATAAACCTTGTAATCATTTAAATTCAGTGTTTAAAACTGTTGCTAAACTTTTTAAAGTTTTTCCGATCTCTGACACTGTCTCTGGTATGGATTTTAGGGAATGGTCTAAACCAGGTAATTATTTTATACCCTATTCAAGGTTTAAAAAATTATATCCCTCACCTGCTGCCAATTTTGAATTATGGGAAACTGTTCCTAAGGTTGATGGGGCTATTTCCACTCTGGCTGAATGTACTACTATCCCTTTGGAAGACAGTACTTCTTTTAAAGACCCTTTGGATAGAAAATTAGAGTCTTTTCATAGAAGGGCATTTTTACAAACATAGGAGAGCCTTGTGGCTTAAATGATGTTCTGCTGACATTCTTTTCGGGGAAAGAAACAATTTGGTTCTGATTCAGATTCTAGAATATGTTCTATTACTGGTGGTAAATGAGTTTGTCTAATCTAGAGGTAAATCTAAAGCTTCTAATAATTTTTGTTTCTTTCGTCAGATTGGCCCAGTCTGGAGGCTTAGTGCTAACTGGAACAGGTCAAAGCAGGCAAAGAAATCTATCCCTACTACCAAATCTGCATGAAGGTGAGGCCCCCGATCCAGAGTTTCTGGTAGGGGGCAGGCTAAGCCTTTTTTCAGGAGGCTTGTTTTCAGTCTGTTCCAGATCCCTGGGTCCTGAATATACTTTCAAAGAGTTATTGTATAGGTTTCAGAACAAGACCTCCCAGGTGACGGTTCTTTCTCTCCAATGTTCCAAGGAACCCTGTAAAGACTTAAGCTTTTTCCAGTCAATTTCAGATCTGGAAACTATGGGAGTGATTTTTTATGGTTCCTTTACAGGAACAGGGGATGGGATTTTATTCAAATCTCGTCATTATTCCAAAAATAGAAGGTACTTTCAGACCAGTCCTGGATTTGAAAGCTTTGAACAAGTTTTCAAGCATTCCTTCTTTCAAAATGTAAACTATTTGGACTATTTTGCCTTTTGTTCAGCAAGTAGCAAAAACGAAATAGGAGCACCAGGGAATTCCATACATAAAATGTAACTTTTATTCGGCTAGTAGCAGCTTACAGAAAACTTGCATAAAATCGATTCAAGGCATCATAACACAACACTGCACTCAAGGGTAGAGTTCCTACTTACGCGTTTCAGCATTTGTCGTACTCATAGCATATAGGAACTTTACCTGTGAACTAAATTTAAAAATCTTACCAATATCTGATTGGTTAATTAAAACAAAGATGCTCACTAACTACCATATCACTGTCTAGATCAGTGATTTGCAACCTTTTTTTTGCCGTGGCACACTTTTTTACATTAAAAAATCCTGCGGCACACCACCATCCCAAAATTTTACGAAATCACACATTGTAGCCTAATACAGGATATATATATATATATATATATATATATATACACACTATACTGTGCTGTCATGCCATGCCTCCTACAAACTATACATGACATATTGACATTCATTTACAAACAATCATAATGATTGGCTGTGAATGAATGTCAATGTCATGGTTGTAAATGATGCCTGATGAGCCTGTCACATACCTCCCAATATTTCAAAATTTGAAAGAGGGACACCCCCTTACTGTTGTCAGTCTGCCGTGGCACACCTGAGGATCTCTCACAGGACACTAGTGTGCCACGGCACACTAGTTGAAAAACACTGGTCTAGATGCACACTGGGTTACATCCTCCTTAGTGCACATGATTTTGTGGCAAATGAAGTAGGTATGAAATTTATGTCAGATTTTGATTACAGGGAAATACACTATTTAGATGTCAAGCTTAGGGGAACTGTAGAGGGGCATATATAAACAGAAGTGTACACTAAGCCAATCTCAGGGAATACACTTCTTCATGCCATCAGCAACCATCCTAGATGTGTATTTGGTTCTGTAGCAAAAGGGCAATTTATCAGACTTAAGAGAAACTGTAATACTGAAGTACTATATGATAAACATGCAGAGATATTGACTGGTAAACTGAAGGATAGAGGTTATCCAAAGAGAACAATTGAAAAATCCAAAACCTCGGTAGCAAAAATAAAATGGGATGATTTATTCAAAGAAAAAAGCAAACAAGATAAGATAGATGACCGGGTAACTTTTGTTACCAAATTTAGTAACCAATATCACCAGATATGCTCCATTATACAAAACATTTGCCCCTATTACAGGCTGATGAGAAATAGCAAGAAAAGGCTGTAGGTTCTCTTTTAAAAAGGGTATGTCTATAGGCAATCATATAGCCCCAACTAAACTGAGAAGTGAAACCACACAGAGCTCATGGTTAACATTTAAGGGGACATATCATTGCAGTAACTCTACATGTAAAGCATGTGAGTTTCTCCAAGAAGGAGATTCCTTCAAAATTTCGGTAACAGGAGAAAGATTCTATCATAAGATGTGCCTTAACTGTAGAGAGACAGCAATGAGATTCTCTCACTAATGTTTTGCGTGTAATAAACCCAGGTTTGTAAGATTATAGACTTTATTGAACAAATGTTCAAGAAGGGGTTCAGTGGTTAATGTGGCGGCTTGTCAGGTATAGATACAGTCACTTATTGCAAATGTAAATTAACGTGTTTCAGAACAACAGCGCTTACCGTCTTCTTTGCAGGTACAGGGCATGCACTTATAGGCTTGTTCCAGGAGGGACAGGACTCACTTGGATTCCAGTGTTTAGGGTTCTCCTAAACGCCAAGTGCCTGTTGTTCCACTCTGTATAAACACTCTCCCTCCTTGTACCTTAGAAGTGTTGCGCCTCTGTCAGTGACCAGCTTACGCCTCTGTGATAGACCGGAACTCTGCGGGGATGTCATCTCCTCATCCGATTGGAGTTCTTCCATCTAACACCCTGGGAAGTGTGTCCCCACAGGCCAATCCTCTTTTGCCGCTCTAGGGTGTGTGGGTCCTCAGGCTCCCCTGGTTAGTTCGACCTCCGCTCCGCTCTGATCAACCTCTGGGGCTACAGTGATGATACTCTCACCGGCTGTGCTGCGTTTAGACTGCTGACCTCCTACACTTTGGCCTGAACTTCCAGACTTTTTATCCTGTATTTGTTACTAAACCAATAAATTTTGAATACTTTTACTCCTGGCTGGTGTTCCTTTTCTTTTGAGCTCTTAACTGTAGAGAAACATATGCAGTGTACCTTTTAACATGCACTAAATGTGACTTACAGTACATAGGTCTTACATCAAGAGAGGTCCGAGAAAGGATCAGAGAACATGTCACTAATAAAAAATGGTACCCTAACAACACCTTTAGTACAACATTTTAAAAATCAACATCAGAAAAGTCTGACATCTTTAAGATGGACAATAATAGAAAAGGTACAGAGAGACAAATGGGGGCATAGCAGAGACTCAAAGTTAGCACTAAGAAAGGTATTCTGGATTCACAAAATGAAGACCAGAATGCCTCTTGGACTCAATTCTGAGTATGATGTGATACATTTCTGGTGAAGAGAGAATGCCAGCAATAATTAAATGTTTATATCGTACACACTAAGAATTAATTATTCATATTATAAACTGCTGGAAACACAATTTTACATGCCACATCTCAGCATCCCAAACATCTTGTTAAAGTCATTCCGAAAGGCCAATTTATTAGAGTCAGGAGGAACACCAAATTAGATACAGTTTATGAACAACAGGCTATAGAACCTGAAAATATATTGGTCCAAAGAGTTTATAAAAGAGATACATTAACCAAATGTCGCCAACGAATAAAAACCTTTAAAAGTGGATTTAACCAAAAATCTAATAAGTCCAATAATAGTAACTTCACTGATTCTGTAGTTTTCACCACAGAATACACCACGCAATATGACTCAATTGTTAAAATAAAAAAAAAAACATATGCACATCCTTTTGGGGATGAAATATCCTGCATTGGAAATTGCAAATTTGTCCCAAAAAAGCCAAGAACCTTAGGTCAATCGCTTTCCCCCAGCATGGTTAAGAACAATACCCCAGAGTCAGATTCCAGATGGCTAATATATAAGGGAAATTTTAAGTGTGGAGTAGAAACTGTCAAACGTGTGCTCTCATTCTCAAGGGTGACTCATTCACATCCAGTGTTACTAACCAAAACATTTGCTATTGAATTTTATGCCAATTGCAGTACTCACTGGTAGTATATTTGCTAACATGCAATTTGTGTAAAAGTCAATACATAGGACAAACCTCTAGGGAACTGAGAAAAAGAGTAGGTGAACACGCTAGGGACATGAAAAATTATATTAAGCAGTCTGCAGTAGCCAGACACTTTAATGGCATCCATTTTACTAGCAAAACCGATATGTCTGTTCAAGTCATTGATCTGGCCCGTGTACCCATGAGAGGAGGGAATACAAACAAGATTCTAGATAAGAGAGAACTATTTTGGATTCTCAAACTTAAAACCAAGACCCCATTAGGCATGAACAGAGAATTTGACATTAGTTATTTTATAGATAACTAAACATTACCTTGTATTGCACAACACTATACTAGTCATTCTAACAGGTAGTCTCATGTCAAATATTGATTTTTGTAAAATTGTATCTGTGACGGATACCCCTGGCTACCCCGACTGGGTAGCTCTGCCAAAAGTGGTCCTGCTTCCTCCCTGCCGACTGCAGCTATGTAGCTGGCAAGTGACCACAGCCTGTAGACACCCCTGATGCCTGACAGCACCAGTACTCAGGGTCCCACCCTGTGGCAGACTCCAGCTACCCAGACTAGGTAGCTCTTCCAGTGTGTCCTTCCTCTTCCTGGAACAGGCTGCTATGTAGCTCAGGATAGTGATTTTAGCTGGAGCTCACCTAAATAACTAGACACACTAGCATTCAGGTTACACAGGAACTGATTTTCTTGAAAACATACACTCCTTTTATACAGACAGTTCATCTTGATAAGACCCTGGACAATCCCACTATTTTCCCACCATTCCCGCCCCTTCAGACAGCCCAGCACCTCCATAGGAGCCACAGTCTAACATAATCCTAATATATAGGGGTGGCAGTTTCGGGTGATCCCGGTGGAGCGGCGGCACTTCCAGGGTGTCATTTTAAAGCTCTCGGTCCCCAGATGCCACAGTCCATCAGCATGATTCATAACTGGGGACCGGAGTTACAGTCTGGTGAAGTTATGGGGTTAGGGGTGTCCAAAACCCCCAGTTCCCAAAGGAGCTCCCCTCCGGTAATTACCCCACCTCTTGTCCTCCCTAGGGGCTACTAATCCCCAAAAGAGTGGAGCTCTGGGGCACATGGTTTCTGGAGAGACATGGGGTAAAGTTAGCAGGTTTCCTGCTGTCCTGTGGCCAACCGGGAGTTCCAGGAGCCTGGCCAGCCTGAGAGGGGTTAGGCGGGTGTCCGTTGTGAGGCGGCCAACCAAGAGTTCCAGGAGCCAGGCCAGCCTAGGAGGGTTTTCCTAGTCATAAACCAACTCTTCTCTGAACACAAAAACATGCCAACATAAAGCAAACAAACAGTCTCCAGAGATGGTGGTTGCTCTGAGGAGCCCAAAACCACTGAGAAACAACAGGGGTGAGGTTGTAGGGGGATGGGGGGTAGCCTTAGCCATCTGATATCCGTGACATCTCCCCCCCCCCAGTTCGGCAGACCCGGCTAGACCCTTAACGGGTCGGCCTGGGGCTGTCCGACGGTGGCCCTCCTCGGTTGCTGAGAGAGGCTATCCCATCTCTCCTGAGCTTGGGGCACCCTGGGGGGTCCCTGCTGGAGTTTATACCCTGCGCCCTGGGCGCAGGGATAGTCACATAATGCAAAGTCCCAAACAAATTTGCTAAGGCCAGCTCCCAAACAATTGCTGTTCCACAAGTTCCAGTGTCCTTAAGTTCCATGGCCAAACTGTCTCCCTCTGTGACACTCTGTTGAGTACCGGCTGACCCACCCACAAACAAAGCTAGGGCTGGTTTCACAGCTGTATTCCCACCCCAGACCAGAGGGGGAGGTTGCTCCTTGGTGGGGCAGGTAAAGCTTGGGTGCCCAAACATGTGGCACCAACTGAATACACTTTTATCCTCCTTGCCCAATGCAACGCCTGCCCCCTGTGAGAAATACTCCGGGACAAGAAAAGGGTAGAGACCCTGCCAAGCTACTGAGGGGAGAGTCCATCTGTCTCTTCTCCCGAGAAGGAGATCTACCGCTGAGGAGGGAGGTCTGCTACTTCTGCTCCATGGGAAACTGTGCTGCCGCTGGGGAGAGAGACCAACTGTCTCCTCACCCAGAAAGGGATTCGGCCGCTAGGGAGAGATATCGATACCCGTCTCTCCCTGCAAGGGTTTCTCTGTAAGGGGAGGGAGGACGACTACCTCCGCTCCCGGGGGATGGCTCTGCCGCTGGGGAGAGAGACCGACTGTCTCCTCTCCCGGGAAGGGGTTCTGTTTACAGGGAGGGAGGACGACTACCTCAGCTCCCAGGGCATGGCTCTGCCGCTGGGGAGAGAGACTGACTGTCTCCTTTCCCGGCTCCTGGCTCTGCCGCTGGGGAGAGAGACCGACTGTCTCCTCTCCCAGGAAGGGGTTCTGTTTATGGGGAGGGAGGATGACTACCTCCACTCCCAGGGGATGGCTCTGCCGCTGAGGAGAGAGACTGACTGTCTCCTCTCCCGGCTTCTGGCTCTGCCGCTGGGGAGAGAGACCGACTGTCTCCACTCCCAGAAAGGGATTCGGCCGCTAGGGAGAGATATCGATACCCGTCTCTCCCTGCAAGGGTTTCTCTGTAAGGGGAGGGAGGACAACTACCTCCTCTCCCGGGGGATGGCTCTGCCGCTGGGGAGAGAGGCCGACTGTCTCCTCTCCCGGGAAGGGGTTCTGTTTACAGGGAGGGAGGACGACTACCTCCGCTCCCAGGGCATGGCTCTGCCGCTGGGGAGAGAGACTGACTGTCTCCTCTCCCGGCTCCTGGCTCTGCCGCTGAGGAGAGAGACCGACTGTCTCCTCTCCCAGGAAGGGGTTCTGTTTATGGGGAGGGAGGATGACTACCTCCACTCCCAGGGGATGGCTCTGCCGCTGAGGAGAGAGACTTACTGTCTCCTCTCCCGGCTTCTGGCTCTGCCGCTGGGGAGAGAGACCGACTGTCTCCACTCCCGGGAAGGGGTTCTGTTTACGGGGAGGGAGGACGACTACCTCCGCTCCCAGGGGATGGCTCTGCCGCTGGGGAGAGAGACTGACTGTCTCCTCTCCCGGCTCCTGACTCTGCCGCTGGGGAGAGAGACCAACTGTCTCCACTCCCGGGAAGGGTTCTGTTTACGGGGAGGGAGGACGACTACCTCTGCTCCCAGGAGATGGCTCTGCTGCTGGGGTTTCCTGGAGCTGTTACAGGTGCTGGGAAGAGGCCAGCGGCTCTCTGCCCTGTTGTCAGCACTTCTGCTGGGGTGACTCCCTTGTCCAAGTCTATAAGCTCAGAGCCAGACTGCTGATCAGGATCCAGCAGCCCTGGTTCCCTTTCTCTTTGCTGCCACTCCTCCACAGTCGAGCTCCATGAATCCCAGAGGGCTGCACCCCAGATCTGTATGCCCCTGGCACGCTGCTTAGCGAGATCCAGCAGCCTCTTGTATTCCTTGACCAGCGCCTCTTCCTGGTCAATTATAAAATCCAGATCGTCCAGCAGCCAGGTTTCCTCCAAGAGATCCAGCAGTTCCTCTTGGAGCCCAGAGATATCCTCCAGACCCTGGTCTGTCTCACTCCCAAACTGTGGGTCCTCTGTCCTTTTTGTAAATAACAATCCAGGGCCGCCGAAGCCTAAGCCCTCTGTGGGGATCCTTCCTCCAGCCATGGCTGCGCTTGCATAGCGAGCCATTGGAGGGCTCGATAGCCGTCCTCCACCCACATTTCTTGCTGGATCAGTCTATGTAGAACAGCTAGCCATTCCTTCTTTGGCTGTTCTTCCAGGAAAGGCAGTTTCACGATCTACCGTACCCGGAATCTCGTGTCATTCGTTGGGAGGACCTTTCCATTTTCCTGCTCCTGTTGCAGAGTCTCCCACCAAAGGTCTCGGAGGGCAAGGTTCCACCATGTCAGAACGTCCTGTTCCGAACAATGATCCTTTGTTCCAGTCAGCATCTTTTGTACTCTCCCTAGGAACTCTGCCTCCATATTTACCGGCTACTGTGGTACGTCTCCTCTGTCAGCATGAACCTTGTAAAAGAAGCAGATCCCACCGCTGCCAGCCAATGTGATGGATACCCCCGGCTACCCCGACTGGGTAGCTCCGCCAAAAAGGGTCCTGCTTCCTCCCTGCCGACTGCAGTTATGTAGCTATGTAGCTGGAAAGTGACCACAGCCTGTAGACACCCCTGATGCCTGACAGCACCAGTACTCAGGTTCCCACCCTGTGGCAGACTCCAGCTACCCAGACTAGGTAGCTCTTCCAGCGTTTCCTTCCTCTGCCTGGAACAGAATGCTATGTAACTCAGGATAATGATTTTAGCTGGAGCTCACCCAAATAACTAGACACACTAGCATTCAGGTTACACAGGAACTGATTTTATTGAAAACATACACTCCTTTTATACAGACAGTTCATCTTGATAAGACCCTGGACAATCCCACTATTTTTCCGCCATTCCCGCCCCTCCAGACAACCCAGCACCTCCATATGAGCCACAGTCTTACATAATCCCAATACATAGGGGTGGCGGTTTCGGGTGATCCCGGTGGAGCGGCGGCACTTTCAGGGTGTCATTTTAAAGCTCTCAGATGCCACAGTCCAAAAATCAGCATGATTCGTTACTGGGGACTGGAGTTACAGTCCGTTGAAGTTATGGGGTTAGGGGTGTCCAAAACCCCCAGTTCCCAAAGGAGCTCCACTCCGGTAATTACCCCACCTATTGTCCTCCCTAGGGGCTACTAATTGCCAAAAGAGTGGAGCTCTGGGGCACATGGTTGCTGGAGAGACGTGGGGTAAAGTTAGCGGGTTTCCTGCTGTCCTGTAGCCGACCGGGAGTTCCAGGAGCCTGGCCAGCCTGAGAGGGGTTAGGCGGGTGTCCATTGTGAAGCGGACGACCGGGAGTTCCAGGAGCCCGGGTAGCCTAGGAGGGTTTTCCTGGTCATAAACCAACTCTTCTCTGAACACAAAAACATGCCAACATAAAGCAAACAAACAGTCTCCAGAGATGGTGGCTGCTCTGAGGAGCCCAAAACCACTGAGAAACAACAAGGGTGAGGTTGTAGGGGGGTGGGGGGTAGCCTTAGCCGTCTGATATCCGTGACAGTATCATACTTAGTTGCATAAGTTCATGCTCCCTTTGCACAGTTGCCTTACTATCCTTGTGGTTGTCATTATTCCATTATTGCAATTATTAGAATTTATTCTTGTTCTTCTGTCATGCTTAATTTTATGAGCCTAAAATATTTATATGTATAGATATATTGTTTATTTTGTATATCATCACCTCACTGTGTTTATAATGTTTGTTTTAATGCTGTTTTATTTTGTATTGTGTATTTTTTGGTCTTTTTGCGGGTAGCAAGGAGTTAATCAATTATTGCTATGGGCATAAATTGGTATTCTCAATCTTCCACCTGCAGTCTATGATTAAGCACCACTAGGGGGCACGAAACACGAAAGACAGTCCTCTTGTGTTTGTACTTTGTCTGGGTATACACCATTTTTAACTTTTATAGTAAATTGACTTTTTACTTTACTCTAACCGAGTAGTGCCTGCAAACTTGTGTGTTCTTCCTTGGTAGTCTCTGGCTTGATCCACCGCCTGCTACGACACTCCGGGTGTATTTGGGAAGCAGTGGCTTGTTTTTGTTCTTTTCTGCTACGACCAGAAGTTTTGACTGTGTTCCGGCGGATTACCCCTCTTGTTTAAGATTACCCAGTCTTTCTCTTTTTCCACAGGTCCAGGGAGAAAACTTTTCAAACCCAGAGAGCTGCTTGCTGCTAGGCAGACTTTATTGAGGTAAGTGCTATTTTTATTTTTCTGGGCTGCATCAGGAAAAAGATGGCACTTTACTGTTTATTTTAATGGGACACTGAATATGGCCCATAGCAAGTTAATTGGCTTATTTTAGGCAGTGGTGCAGGCACTGGGGATGAGGAGATGGGCTCAGTTTTAAGGTGGTGTGTTTTTACTTGCTCCCAGCGTTTTTTTTCCTCAGTGTAATTATGCCAACCGGGAGGTTAGTTCAATTGCGCTCACGATGGGCGGGGCTAACTGACGCGCTGAAAATGTCCTTTTCAAGCTCTTCTCTTCACTTCCTGTGTGCCGGAGGGGAGAGATTTTACTGCGGTTCCAGACTTGTGTCCTACGCTTGACGGAACTTGTGTACAACGCTCCGGTTTGAGTCTGGAATCCATCTGATATCTATTGGCTCCGGTTTTCAAGCAAGGCAGGTAGGCACCTCAGCAAGAGCTAGCTGAGGTGTAGAGGCTGTCCAGGGTTATTCATTTTAAAATATTTTGCTACAACAGTAGACTAAAGTTTTTGCTGTAAAAATAAAGCAGTTTTCCTTTTTATATTTAAAGGGACAGTAACATTTTTTGTTTGTTTGAACTTTTGATTAAAAATGTAGTACTTTTATTTTTAATTCTGGGTAAAGATGGACCAGGAGGCTTTGCAACATGTTACATGTACTTTGTTTGGATGCTAAGTTCTTTCATGTAATTGGCAATAGTCCATGAGCTAGTGACGTATGGGATATACAATCCTACCAGGAGGGGCAAAGTTTCCCAAACCTCAAAATGCCTATAAATACACCCTTCGCCACACCCACAATTCAGTTTTACAAACTTTGCCCCCTATGGAGGTGGTGAAGTAAGTTTGTGCTAAGATTTCTACGTTGATATGCGCTTCTCAGCATTTTGAAGCCCAGTTCCGCTCAGAGTACAGTGAATGTCAGAGGGATGTGAAGGGAGTATCACCTATTGAATGCAATGGTTTTCCTCACGGGAGATCTATTTCATAGGTTCTCTGTTATTGGTCGTAGAGATTTATCTCCTACCTCCCTTTTCAGATCGACGATATACTCTCATATTCCATTACCTCTACTGATAACCGTTTCAGTACTGGTTTGGCTATCTGCTATATGTGGATAGGTGTCTTTCGGTAAGTATGTTTTTATTACTTAAAACACCCTCAGCTATGGTTTGGCACTTTATGCATTAATATAAAGTTCTAAATATATGTATTGTACTTATATTTGCCATGAGTCAGGTTTATGTATTTCCTTTTGCAGACTGTCAGTTTCATATTTGGGGAAAAAACATATTTAGGTAATATTTTTCTTACCTGGGGTTTAGTCTTTTTTCAAATTGATAGTTGTTTTCTTTCAATTTCGCGGGCAAAATTAGGCCCGCGAGGGCGTAAAATGCCAAAGTTTATTGCGTCATTCTTGGCAGGAGAATTTTTTGGCGCAAAAGTACGTCCGATGACGCAAACTCGTCATTTCCGGCATCTTAGTTGACGCCGAGTTCCTTGCACAAGGTTGCGTCGGATGTTGTTAGCGCAAAAAAACTTTCAGTTATGTTATGCGTCATACTTGCCGCCAAATAATTTCATTATTTAATACCCCATTCCTATATGCCTCTTGCCTTTTTTCTATGTCAGAGGGCTATGCTGTTTGCATTTTTTCCCCATTCCTGAAACTGCCATATAAGGAAATTGATAATTTTGCTTTATATGTTGTTTTTTCTCTTACATTTTGCAAGATGTCTCAATCTGATCCTGTCTCAGAAATCTCTGTTGGAACCCTGCTTCCTGATAACAGTTCTACCAAAGCTAAGTGCATTTGTTGTAAACTTGTGGAGAATATATCTCCAGCTGTGGTTTGTAATAGTTGTCATGATAAACTTTTACATGCAGACAATGTGTCCATCAGTAATAGTACATTGCCTGTTGATGTTCCTTCAATATCTAATGTACAAGACATACCTGTGAATTTAAAATAATTTATTGCTGATTCTATTCAGAAGGCTTTGTCTGCCATCCTGTTTTCTAATAAACGTAAAAGGTCTTTTAAAACTTCCCATAAAGTTGATGAAATTTCAAATGACCGACAACATACTGAATTATCCTCCTCTGAGGAGGATCTATCTGATTCAGAAGATCCTTCCTCAGATATTGACACTGACAAATCTACTTATTTATTTAAAATGGAGTATATTCGTTCTTTGTTAAAAGAAGTTTTGATTACATTGGATATTGAGGAAACTAGTCCTCTTGATATTAAAACTAGTAAACGTTTAAATTCTGTTTATAAACCGCCTGTGGTTACTCCAGAGGTTTTTCCAGTTCCTGATGCTATTTTTGATATGATTTCTAAGGAATGGAATAGGCCTCGTACTTCTTTTATTCCTTCTTCAAGGTTTAAAAAGTTGTATCCTTTGCCAGCAGTTACATTGAAGTTTTGGGAAAAGATCCCCAAAGTTGATGGGGCTATCTCTACTCTTGCTAAACGTACTACTATTCCTATAGAAGATAGTACTTCTTTTAAAGATCCTTTAGATAGGAAACTTGAATCTTATCTAAGGAAAGCCTATTTATATTCGGGTCATCTTCTCAGGCCTGCAATTACTTTGGCTGATGTTGCAGCTGCATCAACTTTTTGGTTGGAAAATATAGCGCAACAAGATTTGGATTCTGATTTGTCTAGCATTGTTCGCTTGCTTCAACATGCTAATCATTTTATTTGTGATGCCATTTTTGATATCAACAAAATTGATGTTAAATCTATATCTTTAGCTATTTTAGCTAGAAGAGCTTTGTGGCTTAAATCTTGGAATGCTGACATGACTTCTAAGTCCAGATTGCTATCTCTTTCTTTCCAAGGTAATAAGTTATTTGGTTCTCAGTTGGATTCGATTATTTCAACTGTCACTTGGGGGACTCAGGATAAAAGTCCTAAGGGCTAAAGCTTCTAACCGTTTTCGTTCCTTTCGACAAAATAAGGAACAGAAACTAGACATGTGCGTTTCGATTCGGAACAAATCGAAATTCGGACAAATTTCTTAAATTCGGATATTCGGATCGATTTGAATTTCCGAATTACGGTAGTACCGAATCTACCGAATAAATCTGAATTAGTTCGGATTTATTTGTTACATTCAGATGGCCATGGATTACACTAGTATTGTACAGTATATTAGGTTATATCACTCTGCTATGGGTTACACCTAATATACAGTACATAATACTAGTCTAATACACAGCACATCCCACCTAACACATACCGAAAAATACCGGAATTCTGAATTTCCGAATCGAACCAAACCGAATCCAGATGAATTTATTTGAATCCGAATGAATCCGAAACAAATTCATTTGAATTTTTACGAATTCGAATCGATCCAAACCGAAATTCGAAAACATCCGAATCGATCCAAACCGAAATGAATTTTTCAGCCATGCACAAGTCTAACAGAAACCTAATCGTTCCCCCAAGGAATCTGTTTCCAATTGGAAACCTTCCTCAAATTGGAATAAATCCAAGCTATATAAGAAACCAAAGCCAGCCCCCAAGTCCGCATGAAGGTGCGACCCTCATTCCAGCTCAGCTGGTAGGGGGCAGACTAAAATTTTTCAAGGATGTTTGGATAAATTCTGTCCAAAATCAATGGATTCTGAGTATTGTCTCTCAGGGGTATCGAATAGGATTCAGAGTAAGACCTCCTGTGAGAAAATATTTTCTCTCACGCATCCCAGCAAATCCAGTAAAGGCTCAGGCTTTCCTGAAGTTTGTTTCAGACCTGGAGTTTTCAGGGGTAATCATGCCAGTTCCGTTTCAGGAACAGGGTTTGGGGTTTTATACAAATCTATTCATTGTCTTAAAGAAAGAAAATTAATTCAGACCAGTTCTGGATCTGAAAATTTTGAATCGTTATGTACCAACTTTCAAAATGGTGACTATAAGGACTATTCTGCCTTTTGTTCAGCAAGGACATTATATGTCCACAATAGACTTCAAGGATGCATATCTTCATATTCCGATTCATCCAGATCATTATTTCTGAGATTCTCTTTTCTAGACAACCATTACCAATTTGTCGCTCTTCCTTTTGGCCTAGCGACAGCTCCAAGAATCTTTTCAAAGGTTCTCAGTGCCCTACTCTCTGTAATCAGAGAGCTGGGTATTGCGGTGTTTCCTTATTTGGATGATATCTTGGTTCTAGCTCAGTCTTTACGTTCTGCAGAATCTCACACAAATCAACTAGTGTTGTTTCTTCGAAAACATGGTTGGAGGATCAATTTACCAAAAAGTTCTTTGATTCCTCAGACAAGGGTCACCTTTTTAGGTTTCCATATAGATTCAGTGTCCATGACTCTGTCTCTAACAGACAAGAGACGTTTAAAATTGGTTGCAGCCTGTTGGAACCTTCAGTCTCAGTCATTCCCTTCAGTAGCTTTGTGCATGGTGCAGGGATTATACAAGGATATCACAATTAATATCCTTAAATCCCAATATTCGACTATCTCTGACTTGGTGGTTAGATCACCATTGTATAGTTCAAGGGGCTTCTTTTATTCGTCCAACCTGGACTGTGATCACAACAGATGCAAGTCTTTCAGGTTGGGGAGCTGTTTGGGGATCTCTGACAGCACAAGGAGTTTGGAAATCTCAAGAGGCGAGATTACCAATCAATATTTTGGAACTCCGTGCGATTTTCAGGGCTCTTCAGATTTGGCCTCTGTTGAAGAGAGAACCGTTCATTTGTTTTCAGACAGACAATATCACAACTGTGGCATATGTCAATCATCAGGGTGGGACTCGCAGTCCCCAAGCTATGAAAGAAGTATCTCAGATACTTGCTTGGGCGGAATCCAGCTCCTGTCTAATTTCTGTATAGACAATTGGGAAGCGGATTATCTCAGCCGTCAGACTTTACATCCAGGGGAGTGGTCTCTTCATCCAGATGTGTTCTCTCAGATTGTTCAGATGTGGGGTCTTCCAGAAATAGATCTGATGGCTTCCAATCTAAACAATAAACTACCTAGGTACCTGTCCAGATCCAGGGATCCTCAGGCGGAAGCATTGGATGCGTTGACACTTCCTTGGTGTTATCAACCTGCTTATATTTTTCCGCCTCTAGTTCTTCTTCCAAGAGTGATCTCTAAAATCATCATAGAGCAATCATTTGTGTTGCTGGTGGCTCCAGCATGACCTCACAGGTTTTGGTATGTGGATCTTTTTCGGATGTCCAGTTGCCAACCTTGGCCACTTCCATTAAGGCCGTACCTTCTGTCTCAAGGTCTGTTTTTCCATCAGGATCTCAAATCATTAAATTTGAAGGTATGGAAATTGAATGCCTAGAGCTTAGTCATAGTATTAATCTGACTGATTAATACTATGTTGCAGGCTTGTAAATCTGTTTCTAGAAAGATTTATTATCACAGAAAGATTGCTAAACTTCCTGATATTCATTGTTTTGTACAGGCTTTGGTTATATCAAGCCTGTCATTAAATCAATCTCTCCTCCTTAGAGTCTTAATTTGGTTTTGAAGGCTTTACAGGCTCGTCCTTTTGAGCATATGCATTCTTTGGACATTAAACTACTTTCTTGGAAAGTGTTGTTCCTTTTGGCCATTTCTTTTGTTAGACGAGTTTCTGAATTATCTACTCTTTCTTGTGAATCTCCTTTTCTGATTTTTCATCAGGATAAGGCGGTTTTGCGGACTTCATTTAAATTCTTACCTAAGGTTGTGAATTCTAACAACATTAATAGAGAAATTGTTGTTCCTTCCTTGTGTCCTAATCCTAAGAATTCTTTGGAGAGATCCATACATTCTTTGGATGTGGTAAGAGCTTTGAAATATAATGTTGAAGCTACTAAAGATTTCAGGGAGACTTCTAGTCTATTTGTGTTATTTTCTGGTTCTAGGAAAGGTCAGAAGGTTTCTGCTGTTTCCTTGGCTTTGTGGTTAAAGTCTTTGATTCATCTAGCTTATTTGGAGTTGGGTCAAGCCCCGCCTCAGAGAATTATGGCTCATTCTACTAGATCAGTCTCCACTTCATGAGCTTTTAGGAATGAAGCTTCAGTTGATCAGATTTGCAGAGCAGCAACTTGGTCTTCTTTGCATACATTTACTAAATTCTACCGTTTGATGTAAGCAGTTTTTGGTAGAAAAGTTCTTCAGGCAGCTGTTTCAGTTTGATTCTTCTGCTTATGTTTTAAGTTTTTTCTTTTCATTTATGAGAATAAACTGGGTTGTGGATTATTTTTTTTCAGTGGAAAATGGCTGTTTTTATTTTATCCCTCCCTCTCTAGTGACTCGTGCGTGGAGTTTCACATCTTGGGTATTGCTATCCCATACGTCACTAGCTCATGGACTCTTTCCAATTACATGAAAGAAAGCATAATTTATGTAAGAACTTACCTGATAAATTAATTTCTTTCATATTGGCAAGTGTCCATGAGGCCCACCCTTTTTTATGGTGGTTATGATTTTTTTGTATAAAGCACAATTATTTCCAAATTCCTTTGTTGATGCTTTTTACTCCTTTCTTTATCACCCCACTACTTGGCTATTCATTAAACTGAATTGTAGGTGTGTTGAGGGGTGTATTTAAAGGCATTTAGAGGTTTGGGAAACTTTGCCCCTCCTGGTAGGATTGTATATCCCATACGTCACTAGCTCATGGACTCTTGCCAATATGAAAGAAATGAATTTATCAGGTAAGTTCTTACATAAATTATGTTGTTGAACCACCAATCCCTTTCTGTTCCTCATGTATTGAGAGAACATTAAATTACAGGGATAGACTTTTTGATTCTGAGCCAACATTGTCTAGGACGGATGCTGTTCAGGAGTCTACTGACAATGTTCAAGATATGCCGCAGCTTTCTCCTCAGGTGTTCCAAATACTGTCGTCCACACATACAGTGCCCTGCGCTTCCTCTCAAGCTCCACCTGAAGTGACTTTGCCAGACATCGCTTCGATCATGTATTCTGCAGTATCTGATGCGTTGTCTGCTTTTCCAATGCTCCAGGGAAAGCGCAAGAGGAAATATAAAGAATCAGTGAGTAAGGTTTCTGACACGGTAGTGGCTATTCCGAATGTTCCCTCCAAAAAATCTGAGGAGGAGGATACTTCGGTAGCATCTGAGGGTGAAATTTCAGACTCAGACAGTGTAATTCCTTCTTCTGATGCTGAAGTTGTATCATTCAGGTTTAAGCTGGAACACCTCTGTTTACTACTTAAGGAGGTTTTGGCTACCTTGGAAGTCTCCGACACTGCTGTTGTAGTCAACCCTAAGAAGTCTAGTAAACTTAACAAGTATTTTGATGTACCTTCCATGGTGGAGGATTTTCCCGTACTAGATCGGGCTACAGAGATTATTGCTAGGGAATGGGAGAGACCGGGTATCCCTTTTTCTCCATCCCCTATTTTTAAGAAGATATTGCCTATTGCTGACTCTATCAAGGAGTCTTGGCAAGGTGGAGGGGGCACTTTCCACTTTAGCTAAGAGAACCACTATTCCCATAGAGGATAGCTGTTCTTTCAAAGATCCTGTGGATAAGAAGTTGGAGGGGTTGCTCAAAAAGATGTATGTACACCAGGGTTTACAATGGCAACCTGCGGTGTGTATTGCTACCGTCACTAGTGCGGTGGCATACTGGTTTGATGCGTTGTCTGATTCTATTCAGACAGTCACTCCCCTTGAAGAGATCCAGGATAGGATTAAGGCCCTTAAGTTTGCCAATTCTTTTAATACGCATGCTTCCCTACAGGTTATCAAGTTGGGAGCAAAAATTTCTGGGTTTGCCATACTGGCCCGCAGAGCCTTATGGTTGAAATCCTGTTCTGCGGATGTGTCGTCTAAGTCTAAGCTTTTGGTGATTCCTTACAAGGGTAAGACCTTGTTTGGGCCGGGATTGGCTGAAATTATTTCCGACATTACTGGAGGAAAGGGGCATTTCCTCCCTCAGGATAAGAGAAATAAGCAGAAGGGACATCAGAGTAATTTTCATTCCTTTTGAAACTTCAAGGGTAAACTTTCCTCTTCCTCTACCCAGCAGGAACAGTCCAAGCCTTCCTGGAGACCCAACCAGTCTTGGAACAAGGGAAAGCAATCAAAGAAATCCGCTAATGACTCAATGTCAGCATAAAGGGGTCTGCCCCTAATCCGGGATAGGATCTTGTGGGGGGCAGACCTTCCTTTTTTGCTAAGGCTTGGGATGTTCAGAAGCCCTTTGCGGTACACATCGTGTCCCAGGGATACAAACTAGAGTTCAAGACCTTTCCTCCCAGAGGCAGGTTTCTGCTCTCAAGATTATCTGTAGACCAGATAAAAAGAGAGGCGTTCTTACACTGTGTTTGGGACCTCTCTGACCTGATAGTTGATAGTGATAGTTCCTGTTCCAGTGCAGGAGCAGGGTCTGGGATTTTACTCCAATCTGTTTGTAGTTCCCAAAAAGAGGGGACTTTCAGACCAATTTTAGATCTCAAAAGTCTAAACAAATTCCTCAGAGTACTGTCTTTTAAGATGTAAACTATTCGTTCCATTCTTCCCTTGGTTCAAGAGGGTCAATTTATGACAACAGTAGATTTAAAGAACGCGTACCACCTGCATGTTCCCATCCACAGGGATCATCACAAGTTTCTAAACTTCGCATTTCTAAAGTTTGCATTTATCTGGACGATATTCTGGTTCAGGCGCCATCCTTTCAACAAGCAAGCTCCCACACAGAGATGTTGTTATCCTTCCTGTGCTCTCACGGATGGAAGGTGAATTTGGGAAAGAGTTCCTTAATTCCAACGACAAGGGTAGTGTTCTTGGGAACCATAATAGATTCCCTATCGATGAAGATATTTCTGACAGAGGTCAGAAAATTAAAGATTTTCGATTCTTGTCTGGCGCTTCAGTCCTCTCCTCGGCTATCAGTGGCTCAATGTATGGAGGTGATCGGTCTGATGGTAGCTGCCATGGACATCATTCGGACATCATTCAGACATTATTCCGTTTGCCCGTTTCCACCTCAGACCTCTACAGTTATGCATGCTCAGGCAGTGGAACAGGGATTATGCTGATCTGTCTCAGGGATTATGCAGGATCAGGCGACAAGGGATTTTCTTCTTTGGTGGTTGTCTCAGTATCATCTCTCCCAGGGAACCTGCTTCCGCAGACCCACTTGGGTGATTATGACAACGGACGCCAGCCTGCTGGGATGGGGAGCAGTCTGGGGCTCGCTAAAGGCTCAGGGGACATGGACTCAGAAGGAGTCTGTACTACCTATACACATTCTGGAGCTGAGGCAATCTTCAATGCTCTTCTGGCCTGGCCTCAGTTAGCTTCAGCTTGATTTATCAGGTTCCAATCGGACAACATAACCTCAGTGGCTTACATCAACCATCAGGGGGGAACTCTGAGTTCCTTGGCCATGTCAGAGGTAGCCAATATTATTCAGTGGGCGGAGACACACAACTGCTGTCTATCTGCGATCCAAATTCCAGGAGTGGACAATTGGGAAGCAGATTTTCTGAGTAGACAGACCTTTCACCCAGGGGAGTGGGAACTCCATCCAGAAGTGTTTTCCAGCTTGATTCTCAAATGGGGACAGCCAGAACTGGATCTCATAGCATCTCGTCAGAATGCCAAGCTCCCGAAATATGGGTCGAGGTCCAGGGATCCTCAGGCTGTATTGATAGATGCTCTGGCGGTCTTTTGGAATTTCAGTCTTGCTTACCTATTTCCTCCGATTGCTCTCCTTCCTCGAGTCATTGCTCAAACAGGAGAGGGCATCGGTGATCCTCATTGCACCGGTGTGGCCTCGCAGGATCTGGTATGCAGATCTAGTGGAGATGTCATCTCTCCCTCTTTGGAGACTTCCACTGATGAAGTACCTTCTACTTCAAGGGCCCTTCCTTCACCCAAATCTAGTTTCTCTGAAGCTGACTGCTTGGAGATTGAACGCTTAATTTTATCTAAGCGTGGTTTTTCTGAGTCGGTCATTGAGACCATGATTCAGATTCGTAAGCCTGTTACCAGGAAGATTTACTATAAGATATGGCCTAAATATCTGCATTGGTGTGAATCCAGAGGCTACTCTTGGAGTAGAGTTCGGATTCCTAGAATGTTGTCTTTTCTCCAAGAGGGTTTGGAGAAGGGTTTATCAGCAAGCTCTTTGAAGGGTCAAATATCTGCCTTTTCTATTTTGTTACATAAACGTCTGGCAGATGTACCAGACGTGCAATCGTTCTGTCTGACCTTGGTCAGAATCAGGCCTGTGTTTAAACTGGTTACTCCTCCCTGGAGTCTAACCTTGTTCTTAAAGTTCTTCAGCAGGCTCTGTTTGAGCCTACGCATTCCTTAGATATTAAATTGTTATTATGGAAGGTTTTGTTTCTTGTTGTTATCTCATCTGCTCGTAGAATTTCAGAGCTCTCGGCATTACAGTATGAGTCTCCTTACCTTATTTTTCATTCGTATAAGGTAGTTTTGCGTACTAAGTTTGGGTTTCTCCCTAAAGTGGTTTCAGATTGGAACATTAATCAGGAGATTGTTGTTCCTTCTTTATATTCTAACCCTTCATCTCATAAGGAACCTCTGCTGCACAACCTAGACATGGTGCGTGCTTTGAAATTCTTTTTACAGGTGGCTAACGGTTTTCGCCAGTCTTCTTCTCTGTTTGTGGTTTTCTCTGGGAAACGTAAGGGGCAGAAAGCTACAGCTACTTCTCTTTCCTTGTGGCTGAAGAGTATCATTCGCTTGGCCTATGAAACTGTTGGACAGCAGCCTCCTGAGAGAGTTATGGCTCATTCTACGACAGTTGTTTCCTCTTCCTGGGCATTCAAAAATTAAGCTTCTGTGGATCAGATTGGCAAGGCTGTAACTTGGTGTATAAATTTGATACTTTTCATTTGGGAGAAAGGTTCTTCAAGCAGTGGTGCCTTCTGTTTAGGTTCCCTGTCTTGTCCCTTCTGGGTGACCTATTGTCTGTGATCAGAACTCAGGGTGTTGCAATGTTTCCATACCTGGATGATATCTTGATTCAAGCGCTGTCTTTTTCTTTAGCAGAATCTCACACCAACCAACTGTTGTTGTTTTTTCAACAATATGGTTGGAGGATCAGTTTTCCAAAGAGTTCTTTTAATTCCTCAAACAAAGGTAACATTTTGGGGGATTTCAAATATTATTAGTCTTCATGAGTTTTTCTCTAACAGAGCAGAGATTGTTAACATTGGTGTCAGCTTGTCTAAACCTTCAGTCTCTCCCTATTCTCTCTCCTCTGTTGCTCTTTGTATGGAAGTTCTAGGCCTCATGATTGCATGTTACTGGTGGTAAATGAGTTTTTGTAGTCTAGAGGGAAATCTAAAGCTTCTAATCATTTTAGTTTCTTTCAACAGAATAAGGAACAAAAGATTGATACCTCGGCACCTCTAGCCCAGTCTGGAGGCTTAGTACTAAATAGAATGTAATAAACCAGCATAATAATGTAATACTCTTTACTGCTTATCCTTAATATGGATCCTACCCTTATCCCACAACAGATCCAAAGCCTATCTGATAGGATGGACATTCTTGTTAACTCCTTTCATGAACTACAGGTAGAAAATCAAGCAGTTAAAGCTTGTCTAAGAGAAGTCCTATCCGCAAAACCTAGTACTACTGAACATCACCCAGAGCCCCGGGTCTCCCCCCTGAAAAATGTTCAGTCAATCGTACCCAATTCTGGGAATTTAATCGTACCCAATTCTGGGAATTTAAGAATGCCTGTCAGTTAATGTTCGATCTCAAGCCAAAAACATACCCCGCCGACAGAATAAGAGTTCTCACTGTCATATCTTATCTTATCTAGAGCCTAGGGCCTGGGCAGACATGTTCTATGAGACACAAGATGCCATACTAGGGTCCCTGGTCTTGTTCTTTGCTGAGATGTCAGCGCTATATTATGACCCATATAAGCAGATCACGGCAGATTACCCAATTACCCAATTCAAATAACATAGAAACATATATTACCCAATGGAATAACATATCATTAAAAAAACAGTTCCATCTCGAACTCTCTGAAGAGATCAAAGATGAGCTCTCTCGTACTGGACTCCCAGACACTTTAGAGGAATTGTTCAATCTCAGTATTAACATTGATAGAAGGCGTTAGGGAGAGACGCTCTGAAAAAGCCCTTCCTAGAAGATTATCTACACATTCACCTCACACAACAAAGGATTACCCTCAACCTATAGAAATAGGGTTTATAAAAGGTCCCCTCTCCAAGCAGGAGAAATCCAGGAGAAAAACAATGAATTGATGCTTGTATTGTGCCTCAGCCAGTCATGAGGTGAAAGAATGCCCTATTCTCTCAAAGAATAAAACTGGTAAGCAACGTAATCTAAATATATGTCTGACAAAACAGAGTAAGAGCTCCCTTTATATTCTACTACCCCTTTCCTTACAGTGGGAACATCACAAGACCAGTTCTGAAACCATTATCAACACGGGCAATTTTATAGACATGCATTTTGTAAATATCAATAAAATACCTATACTCACTAAGCATAACCCTGTCTCTGTGAAAGTCATTGATAGCACTCTCCTATGATCAGGTCCAATCTCACATCAAACAATACCACTCACTCTTTCTACAGATACTGGTCACAGGGAGAAAATAGTATTTGATGTCATATCATCAACTATGTATAATATAGTTCTATCTATGAAATGGCTTAAGGAACATAAACCCTATATTGACTGGGTTAATCTAAATATTTATTATATAATACACCTAGGTCCTGTAACTCCATAACCAATCTTTGCCACATCTCTGAACCTGTTGTACCCCAACACTACCACAACTATATTGATATTTTTAACAAAAAAGATGCAGAATCCCTTCCACCTCACAGGGCCTACGACTGCCCAATAGACCTTCTACCAGGGGTTACAATTCCCTTTGGTCATATTTATCCACTTTCCTGACCAGAGTTAGAACATCTAAAATCATATATAGAAGAGAACCAAGGAAAGGGATTCATTAGACCTAGTACATCCCCTGCAGGTGCTGGTATCTTCTTTGTGAAGAATAAGGATGGGTCATTGAGACCCATAGTAGACTATAGAGAGTTAAATAAACATACCAGAAAAAGCAGGTACTCCCTTCCTGTCAGTATATGGCCGGGTTATAATACAATATGTTTAATAATTATCCTTTAAACTAAACCCCAATAAAATGCATATACAAAACCATATAATTAATATAAAATTCCTAAGTTCTTTTTATTAGTTAATATTTATAGACACATTGAAATATATTTGTTGAAAACCAGATATGAATCAACACTATACATGTTTAAATTATTAAAATATGCTATGCAAAGATCATAAAAGTTTACCTTATTTATTCACAATTGAATTGTATTAAAATACCACAATGAGACCAAGATATAAGCCACTAGCATTCAAGCAGTACTATCAGCTATATAGCCACAATATATCTTATATGATCCCAATTTAAAATTAGAACATTAGAAATTGTATATATTATTTGTGCAAACAACCAACTCCTATGTCAATTTATCTAAGCTGAAATAAATTCTTAGTTATCTACAGTTAAGACAATTCTAATATATATATATATATATATATATATATATATATATATATATATATATATATATATATATATATATATTTTTAAACTTTTTTTTATTGAGATTACGAATAATTACAAGCAGACACTTTGTCCACATACAGTAACAGAGGAAAGAAAAAGAGGGAAAAAAAAGAAGAACAAAAACATATATATAATATTCAGGTTAATATAGTGCATCATAAACAGTACAATTTGAGAACCCAGGAAAAAAACATAATCATCATGAATCCTTTGTGAGAGATAATAAATAATGTGCTTATATGAACATCTACTAAAAAACTCTTTATCCATAAACGCATATGTCTGTATATTAAAATATGAGAAAACATTTGTAATTAAAAGATTACCTTCTTTCTTAAACTAAGGGTAATGAGAAACAGTGATTATACACAAATCCATACATAGTTAGATACAATCAAAGTGAACCAAACCAGTGAGTCAATAATATCTGTGACTAATTGAAAAAAATTCTTACTGCTATCTTTTAATGTAAACATTCAGATTTGACTAAAATTATATAGTGTAATCAAATGGCCCTGAGTAAACTCGCTATGCTTTCTTCGACTCAATTATTTTCTCGCCTTCTTACCCCACATTATGTGTATGCTACCAAATGTACAGTGTAACCTACCCCCCTCATTATATATACGGTACCAGGTAAACAATGTGACCGGACCACCCAAACCAAATAACAACAAAAACAAAAAACAGACAAAAAAAAAAAAAAAAAAAGGACGAAGAAACACTCCTCTCCTCTCGTCCCCCCACCCCCACCTCTCCCCCAAGCACTCACTCCGTGTCTATTGCCCATTCACCAGGGAAATGACCTGCCAAAATGTTCATCTGTAAATATTCCGAATTAATGATTGGTTTAATTAATTTTTTTGATGCATTAGGGGCAGAGATCTTAAAAATATCTCCCATTTCTTAATTCTATTATGAACTGATCAGTCAAAGCCCTTTTAAATTGTACCATTGTAGGTAGAGCAGATGCTTTCCATGCCTTAAAAATAAGATTTCGTGCAGTTAATATAATGGTATTTATCAAGTTATAATTCTTAATTGTGTGCTGATATTTTACCAGAAAAAAGATCTCAATAGGGGATATTTTATAGTCCAACTTTAAAACAACCGTCATCCAATATATGATTTTCCCCCAGTATTGACGTGCCTTTGGGCAGCTCCATAAACAATGGAATAGATCAGCGCCTGTAGTTGAGCATCTAGGGCATAAAGCCTTTGTTTTATACCATTTGGCTAAGACAGCAGGCGTAAGATATCTCTGTAGCCCAACTTTTATCTGTGACTCCCTCCAAGATGTCGGAACCCAGGACTGTTGCGTTATTTTAAAACTCTCTATGATAATCTGCTCATCTATATCCAGAAATAAATTAGCCCATTTAACAACCATCTCGTCTACTTGTGCTTTTGATGTTTTCTGATTTAATAGTAAATATAAAGGGGAAATTGCATATATTCCTGCTGCGTACATTGCGATCCTAGTCTGCAGCTCACCCAAGGACCAGTCGTTCCCGTATTTCGTGAGCATCTCTTGGAGAAAGTGTCTTAACTTGCAGGTAGGCGTAGAACTCACGTGTCCCTATATCAAACCGAGATACAATTTCTTGGAATAATAATGTATGTCCTCCCGCTTCCCGCAACTGCCATAAGGTTTGGAGACCTTTAGATTCCCAGTCTGAGAATATCCAGTTCAAGAGGCCAGGACTAAATTCTGGGTTACCCACTATAGGTAGATATTGTGAAACATAAGGCGAATTCCCCATTTCTATACATAATCTTTGCCATGCGATAATGACATTCTTCAGAGTATCTAAATAGAATACATTAGATGGGATTGAGGTAAGTGGACAGTGCAAAAGAGCTTTCAAATTGAATGGAGCCACAAGCTGTGATTCCCAGGTGAAAGACGTAATTTGCTCCTTCCCAGTTAGCCAATCAAGTGCAAATCTAGCTATTATAACCTGATTATATATCTGAATGTTGGGGAGTGCCAAACCTGCTGATGTCTTAGAATTCATAAGCCTATATGAGGCAATCCGCGGTCTTTTGCCATTCCATAGGAATTTAGAACAGGTCTTATTATATATAGTGATATCTTTCTTATGTAGAAACCATGGGATATTTTGCATAATATAGAGGAGCTTTGGGAAGATGACTGATTTAATCAAAGTCACCCGAGCCGATAATGAAATAGGTAGCCTGGTCCATTCATCCAGCTTACTCTTGCAAGAGTCCATTACTGTCCTGTAGTTTAATCCATACCAATCCTCCAGGTTTCTAGATAATCGTAAGCCCAGATATGTAATCTGAGGGACCTCCCTGTAAGGGTGGTTCACCTGCAGTGCAGGATTTTTATCTATCCACATGAGTTCAGATTTAGATGTATTAATCTTAAACCCTGAGATTTCCCCGAACTCTTGAGTAATACTCTGTAGGGTAGGTAATGACACTTCAAGATTAGATAGAAATAGAAGAAGATCATCCGCATAGAGAAGAAGAATCAACTTCTCACCCACTAATGAGATCCCCTCAAGTTCTTGCCGTAATTGAATGGCCAGAGGTTCTATACTAAGATTGAACAAAAAGGGAGATAGTGGGCAGCCCTGTCTAGTCCCTCTGAACAGATTGAAACGCTGAGTAGAGGTGTTATTGATAATTACTGCAGAGGAGGGGTTACTATAAATTAAACGAATATAGTTGTTGAAAGGACCCGAGAACCCGAATTCATATAGCGTAGAAAACAAATGATCCCAACTGACCCTATCGAAAGCCTTTTCCGCGTCAACTGTCAGAATAGCCTTATCTATGTTACCATGAGATTCCTTAGTTTTATATATGTTCCAAAAAGATTCAATCAGAATTAGTAATTTCCTTATATTCCTTGTCGGCTTACGTCCATGCATGAAACCGGATTGATTCTCATGAATTAGGTCGCCCATATAAGGTTTTAATCGTAGGGCTATGATAGACGCGAGCAGCTTATAGTCGGTGTTTAAAACCGAGATAGGCCTGAAAGAACCTGGTAATTCAGGATCTTTCCCCTTTTTTAGGATCAGCGAGATAATTGCAGATGTAAAGGATGCAGAATAAAAATTAAACAGCTTAACTAAAATAGGTAACACCTGGGGTTGGAGGATTCTGTAGTATTCTATAGGGAGAGCATCTGGACCAGCTGCTTTATTGGGCTTCGCGTTTTTAATTGCCCAAATTATTTCCTCTTCCGTAATGGGAGCATTGATAGCCTCTCTGGCTTCTATAGATATACGTGGGACTTTAATCTTTCCCCAGAATGTCTCCTTTTTATGTAGTTTAATAGGCTCTTGGGTATATAAATCCTGGAAGAAGTCAAAAAATACTTTTTCTATGTCAGAATGGCTTGTGTATCTTAAGGTTCCTTGTTTAATAGAGGTAATTGTGTATCTAGGTGAAGATTTAACTAGCCTTGCTAGAAACTTCGCTGATCTACCCGTAAACCCTCCATACCTTGCTTTCATTCTAAGTTCTTCCTGGGCACTGATCTGTTTCAAGTATGAGTCCCGGAGTGTCTTCGCTGTGACATAGGCTTCCCAGCATTCTCTCGTGCGTCTAATAATATACGCTCTATATGTATTCTTAACACGGTTGGCTAATTGTCTGGCCCCTGAACTACTGCTTTTTGACAAGTAAAGTGTATAAGACTTAATCTCTCCGCGTAAAATGGCTTTAGAAGCCTCCCAAAACGTCTCAATCTTGTCTATATAATTATGATTATTATTGAGATATTCAACCCATTTCGAAGATGGTTCTGAAATTTAATATTATTGCTCAGATATCTAGGGAAGGAGATATAGCTCTTACCAAGCCGCCTACCTACGGCACTAAGTCCCAATACAATCACAGCATGGTCAGAAATAGTTATGTCTTCAATTCTGGTGGTCCAGTTCTGAACTAGCATGGTTTCTGAAACCAGAAAATAGTCAAGTCGAGAGAAAGATCGTTGAGCATGCGAAATACACGTATAAGAGCGAACATCCGGATTCTGAACTCGCCATAAGTCAACCACCCCCAGGTGGGAACATAATCTCTGAAATATCCTCATTTTTCTACCTCTACTGTTTCGCATCCTATTGTTAGAGTTATCCAAGAAGGGGTCTGCTAGTAGGTTAAGATCGCCTGCAATAATTAAGTTTGATCCTATGAAGCTATGTAATTTTACAAGTAGGGCGGACCAGAAATTATGGTCAACTTGATTAGGACCATATATGTTACAGAGTGTATATCTAATACCTTTAATTTCCAACTCCAATATTAAAAATCTCCCTTCAGAATCAGGTTCAACCTTACTTATCCTATATTCTAGATTACGGTTTAACAATATTGCCACCCCCCTCTTCCTAGAGGTAAATGGAGCCGCCACAACTTCCCCCACCCACTTAGATTTAAGTTTGGGTATTTCAATAGCGTTAAGATGTAACTCTTGTAGAAGGACTATGTCAGGGTTGAATTTGCCCATATATTTTATTACAGCTTTTCTTTTAATAGGTGAATTGATGCCCCCTATATTCCAGGATAAAAGATTAAGATTATACATCATCAGAACTAATCATCTTGCTGATCTAGTATATGGCAAAGAGTCAAGGGTCCCACTATGTTTATCCTAAGGGAGAGACAAAGATCCGTCTCCACTGTGAGCCATAACAGAGAGTCGAGAGGGAGGGGGAAGGTGTGAAAGGATGAAAGGGGGAGAGAGATAGAGAAAGAGAGAGAAAAAAAAAAAAAAGGGAAAAAACACCAACAAAATGACCACAACCCGACCCCACACAGACCCCATAACAAACATAAAAACACCATTTCTAAAACTATCATATTCTTAAATTCAGAGACCATATTACTCATTTCAGTAACTCCAAGTGATAAAATGTGTTAGAGACATGATCATGGGACCCCTGCCTCCCTACAAAAGGTCTCAGCCTCCATAACATTGTTAAGTGTATGTGTACTGCCATCTTTCTGCACTATTAGCTTTGCTGGGTAGATTAATCTAATATTGTAGTTCTCTTTCTGTAACCTCCCATAAAAAAAGGACATATCTCTTCTCTTGGTTAATGTTTCCGCAGAGAAATCCTGAAAACAATAGTAATTTATGTGAGCCCAGAGAGAGAGAACCACATTTCCTGTAATGTTTAAGGTATGTTAATTTGTCCTGAAAGTTGACAAATTTAAAGATTACTGGCCTAGGCCTCGAGGCCTCACTCTGTTCACGTCTTTGGCCTATCCTATGTACCCTTTCGATCAGGAAGGGAGCAGCAGGAACTGGGATCTGCAAAGCCTGTGGTAATGTAATAGTGACAAAATTCATTAGATCTTGAAACTCAGGAGACTCAGGCAAGCCAATCACGTTGAGGTTATTGCGCCTCGATCGATCCTCAAGATCTTCAACTTTGGCTTGCAACGCCATAATAGATTTGCTATGAGTGTCCATTATTGGATCAATGACATTAAATCTATCTTCCAAATCTGAGATCCGATTCTCAATTTCATCTAGTCTGGTTGAGAACTGCCTAACCTCCAAAGTGAGGTTTGAAATCTCATTTCTGATCTCCTGTTTGATCATATCGAATTGAGGCGTCAATATTTTAGCTACTTCCGCTGCAAATTCAGTCAAATTATTAGAAGAAGGATTGGAGACACTTTTTTCCAGAGGGGATACAGCGCTCGAATCCAAGTTCCTGCTGCTCCCCTTTTTTTCTCGGGATTTGGGGGGCATATTGGAGGGAGAACTCCTTTGCTGCATATATTTATCCATGAACAAGACTCAGCTAGTGTTTGTCTGCAAAGTACTATATATTATCTGGGAGATTTAGCACAGTAGTGCACATATCAAAACTTATAATACTTTAAAAAACTATCTCTAAGTAAAACTCTTTGTGTAGCCCTTCCTTGAGTGCTAGCTTTTCTTATGAGTTAAAAAATTTATTCTCCAAAATGTGATACAACATTTTTGTTCAAGTGTCCCTTCTGATCCTCAAATCTCTAAGTTTTAATTTAATCTAAAGTGTGAGGAAATTATTCCTAACTTCTAAATCCTCTTAATTTAAGAAAACAGATAAACAAGAGAACAAATAGAAACACAATATTTTTACCAAATTAGTGTGGAAAGATAGATATCAGCATAGATACTCAGTTTCAAAATGTAGAACAACACAATAAAAAATACCCAATGCAGCTTGTGTATATACGTCTACCCTAGTATGTAGTTCTAGACTAAATTTCATATAATATAGACCGATGTCTTAATATTTAGCACAATTGATTTATCAAAGACACACCTATAGGGGACTTAGTATTATGTGTTTATCACAGTGAGTTCAACCAGAAACTTAATCTATATTGTGAGCCTCAGGTATATATCTCTCAGCTTGAACAAGCTCATTCAGATATTAAACTAGTTAAGAGAGAATTCCATACAGCCACTATATTCTAATGTCTAGTGATCAACTGTAACCACCTTTTCAAGCCTATATTATCTCCCAACAACTTACATTCACAGAAACAGTAACTTGGAACAGGAGGGAATTTTCCAATAATGCAGAGTATACGTAGATAATATCAGAGCATATAGGTAGAAAAAACTTTGTGCTAAAGCTGGAAATACATACATAGACAATCCGCACAACAGAGAGTAATAGCTTTTCTCATAATGCTAATCAGCTCAAATGATATTTTACAACATAGTCTTTACTGCCTTCGCAGCCAGTTTATACAGTCAGTCTTGAGCTGCCAATTCGTTCTGAGGCTCCAACCAAGAGGGCCAATGTGCTGAGTGCAAAAAGATTTTTTAGGGCGCTTAAGCCAGCTGCATAGTTAAGATCAATGAATCCAAAAAGAAATTACCCCCGGCAGGCGTGTATGCATAACTCAGAGTACAGTACCTTACAGCCGTTACCCAAAGTCTCAGCGTGCCTTGCCTGTCTGCTCGCTCTTCGACCATTGTGGTGTACTGAGATCAAAAGCGCCCCAACTGCAGCCAAGACAGAAGATCCTTTCTGCGAAAGGGGGACAGCGCGTCCGCGCCAGAGGGAGCTGCCGGCCAATCAAACGAACACCTCCGACACTCCTCCTTCTCAGCTGGGATGCCGGTCATCGGCGAGGGGGGGCCTAGGCACACAGCAACCAGGACTGAAGTGACGCATCGCTCCCAATGACTCACGCTGAAGGGGGCGGCACCACCTCCGCCGTCTGCCCAACGAGGGAGCCCCGGATTCCTCGCAGCAAGCTCCACGTCGCCACCGCTCCACTCTCAACCCGGGAGAGGGACTCCTTCTTCACCCGCACCGGGAACTCCAGATACCCCAATCAGCACCGCCAGAGGGGAGAATCACTGCCACTAGGCACACCAAACACTCAACCAGGTGAGTGTCAGGGTCCACCTTCTGTGTCCTGTGTACCAGCGTGTAGATATGTTTGTTCAGGGAGCGACTCTTGTACAGGTGAGCCTAGAACCTCTCTATAGACGCCATTCAGCTGCCAAGTGTAATGGATAGAGACGCTGCCAGTCCTTAATATAAAGCCTTAAGTGTAACAGAGGGCTTATCTTGAAATAGTGGTGGTTCAATGCTTAGGTGCTTTTATAGAAATGGTGTGCACCAGCCACCGTGCACTTTTAGGCTGCAACTTGGACTTCCCATGCTAGGATCGTAATCCGTGTTCCCAAGCCTGGATGCGGCCAAGGGAAACCAATGCATGTGTTGGTGTTTGATTTAGGCCTCTCTCAGAGGCACGGAGCGTCCTCAGCACCTGCAGCTACCTGCAGCCACCTGCATGCCCCGCCTCCAACAGGAAGTCTCTCCATATATGTGTATATATATATATATATATATATATTTGCAAAGATAAATTACTTAGCACTAAGGATTTTAAAATACATAGGCTATGAAATACAAGGTTAAAATACAATTGTTCTTTTAAATCTGCTAATTGCAGTTTAGTTATATTACTAAATACCTTTTGATTTAAATATTATATATATATTTAACAATTGCATATACTTCACCCAAAATGATCAAATCGATAATTCAGCTTCCAAAACTTTTGTTCCACCTCATATGAGAATAAGTGTATTTGCAATATGGATCATAAGAAGGTAGCCCAATCTTGCTTATAGTAACTGTATTTCAACGCAGCCAATTTTTCTCAGTTACCAGTCCTCCAGCAAAGTCAGCAACTAACCTTCTCTCTCCTCTTGCATACAGCTTATATTGTCTAATCATTGGTGAGAAATTGAATATGGGAGACCCTTTGGAAACTGATCATCTCATTGGTCACCTGGGAGGTGCTTCTCTGATCTGTAGTACCGTCTCTGATCTATAGGTGGCAGCAGACACCCAGGAATGCAGCCCCACCATCAAACATTGTTAACAGTTTAATACATTCTTATCAAGTGATTATTTATCACACTATAACTTTTTGCATTAATAAAACTCTTGTCATTATCTATGTTTCATTTAGCATAACAGAAAATGTACAATTTGACACCAAACATTATTATTTTTAATAAGCCTATCAATAAGCAATTTATACTGCTAATTATTAGCTTAAAATCCATTTAAAATAGCATTCAGTATCCTGGTATTGTATTGTATCTCAATAGGAATGCAATGTATTTCATATTTCTAATGCATATTTGAATGCATGGCAATACCAGCTGCAGATTTGAAATAAAAATAATAGTGTTATTAATTTTTATTTTAAAATAGAAAATATCCACATGTCTGTTTTTATGACTAAGGACATCTTGTTTTCATGTAAAACAAAGGATAGATATTATTTTGAAATTAGTCTAGCATTTATACATTTATTATATAGATATTTATTTAGAGATCCCATCTCCACATCAGTTGCTCCTATAATTTTCATTATATTTCTGGAAAACAAAGGAAAAAAAATGTGTTTATCTTTAAATCAATGGGTCAGTATTTGTATATATCAATGTATTTATTTTTCAACACAGCGAATATTTATTTAATATATTATGTCCCAGCTCAATACATATATACATATATGTGTTATTTGAGTTATTTCAAACTCAAATGAAAACCTGGCATCATTCCTTTTGCAAGATTTTTTTTTTTTTTTTATGTCATAAAGAGACTTGCAATGCTAATTTGCCTGAGGTTGTATATTGGAAACTCCGCAGGGGCAATTCACATTTATGTGACACAAATAATTTCTTCAGCTAAAACTAGTTTTCCCTACGAATCTCATTAAGCCTAAAAGAAAGATCCCAGACATTGCGTCTATATTAGCTCAGGGGATCCTGTAACTTAGGTAATGAAACAGATGCTTTCTCTTTGAAATAACTTAAATGTTATCTTAATTAGGAGAAGCGTATCTTATGTCTGATATTTGTTTTTAAACTAATTTGTCTTTCTTTGAAATGACTGATGGCCAAATGTTTTAGGGCCAGAAGAAAGGGTCAGTCACAATCTGATAGGGATTTCAGATTCACACCTTAGCAAGAAATGTTTCTTTTGAAGTTAACTTTATGATTCATCCTGTGTAATCAAAAGAAGAAAATGGGGGTTAAATTACACACAGTGAAAACCATCTCATACTGAATTTTTAGCTACAAAATAAAATATCAAATATCTGATATATCTGTAGCTTATGTAATGTTATTTACAGGTACCCTGACATTCCTCTAAACCAGAGCTGATAAAGAGGTGCCTCTTTGTTCACAAAATTGGACCTTAGAGGTGCCTACAACCTTATTAGAATGAGAGCTGGTGATGAATGGCTTACTGCATTTAGGACTTGGTATGGTCTCTACAGTAATGCCATTCGGCTTATGTAATGTCCCAGCAACATTTCAATGTCTTATAAATGACATATTCCATGACATCCTAGATGTCTATCTTGTTGTCTATTTAGATAACATACTGATATGTTCCAAATCTCTAGATGAACATGTTAAAACTGTACTAACAAGGTTAAGATAGAATAGTTTGTATGTTAAATTGGTCAAATGCATCACAAGATATATAATTTTTAGGCTACCACATAACCCCTGATGGAATCAATATGGAGAGTACTAAAGTCAAGGCTATAAGAGACTGGCCACAACCGCAAAACAAAAAGAAAATCCAAAGATTCCTTGGTTTTGCATATTTTTATAGGAGTTAACCTGGTGCTAAGATTTTTTGCAAGCTCCTCCTTTTGTACCTATACATAAGGTGGATAGCAAACTGTTTTCTTGGAACATTTTATTCCTTTTGACTATTTTGCTAGAAGAGTTTCAGAGTTATCTGCTCTTTCTTGTGATCCTCACAGGGGTGTATTATGGCCTAGGCCAACAAGGCCGGTGCCTAGGGCAGCAGATTTTGGAGGGGCAGCACATCTGCCCTAACCTTTCTCTAAAAGCCAGCACACAGTACAGTGAGCGATAAAGTGCAGGCTTTTACAGAGAAGACCAGGCACGTGCACTGATTAAGGTCGCTCTTTACAGGCAGTGCTCTTTTAAACTGTTGCTTCAATTAGAGCCACCGGCATTTTTGCAGTAGAAGCGTTCTTGGTGAGAAACTTGCCCGGGATATGCTTACAAGGTGAGGCTGGAAGAGAAGAACTTGTGCCGATATGGTGCCTTACCTTGTCTGCTGTGGTGGGTCTGCGAGCGCAGTGCTTATTGCAGGTCTTAGAAGCTGATAGACTGGATGCGTCTGTGTACTGCTTAGATCAACTTGGGACGTCTAATTATAAACCCTCAGCGCTAATGTATGTTAGCTACTAATAGCTAGCTATCTCTGCATTCATAAACCCATGGAGTAAATAGTAAACGGACACTTAAAAAGTTTCATTACTTGAATGATTGTAATTACTGTATGTTGTTGCATGTGAAGTGCAGTGATTGTTTCAAAGTGAATTCTTCTTTCTTTCCCTATCTCCCTCTCTTCCTCCCTCAACTTATTACCTCCCTTCTTTCTCTCAACTCCCTCTATTGCTCCTTTCTTTCCCTCCCCTTTTCTCCTCTCCCTCCCCAATTTTCTCTTCTCTCTCCCTCCCTTTTTTCCTTTCCCTCCCTTTTCTCCCCTCCCCTTCTTTTCTCTCCCTTCTCTCAGGGATAAAATGGTATGAGATGCATGCAATTCAACCCACCTGTATGCAAGTGTTTTGCTAGCCCATTTTCTTTTAAATTATGAAAAAAAATAATAAAACAAAACATTTTACACACTGACCCAAAAAATATTGAGGGGAAAAAAGGCCTAAAACTTGTGTGTGTGTGTGTGTGTGGGGGGGGGGCAGCAGAATTTTGAGTGCCTAGGGCAGCACAAAACCTAAATACGCCACTGGATCCTCATCTTATTTTTCAGCAGTTTTACAGAAGTCTTTTGATTTTTATTTGCCTAAGGTTGTTTCTTTCTTGTTAATTCACTTTTCTGGTGCTAGACAAGGTCAGACAATTTCTGCTGTTTCTTTGGACTCTTGGTTAAAACTTTTGATTCACAAGGCTTACTTGGAGGCAGCCGCCACTGATATGGATTACTGCTTATTCTACTAGATTATTCCCAACTTCTTCTTCGGCTTTCAAGAATGAGGCTTCAGTTGACCAAATTTGCAAGGCAGCTATTTGGTCTTCTTTGCATACTTTTACTAAATTCTACCATTTTTATGTTTTTGCTTCTTCTGAGGCGGCCTTTGGTAGGAAGGTGCTTCAGGCAGTTGTATCAGATTAATTGTATTCTTTCCTGATTTATTTATTTATTTAAGTGCATAAAAAAGGAGAATATTTATAATTGTTGGGTTTTTGTGGGGTTGTGGATTTTATTTCTCAGTGAAATAGATGTTTTTTAAATCCCTCCCTTTATGTTATTACTCGTGGACTCCACAGATTGGGTATTAGTTCCCAGTCATGGACTCTCACCACTTGTATGAAAGAAAATATAATTTATGCTTACCTGATAAATTAATTTATTTTGTGGTGGTGAGAGCCCACAAGATTCCACCCTTTGTTTTGGGGTTTAGTATTTTCTTTAGCACATCTTTTTTCCCTGCTTCTTTTATGGCTCCTTTTTCTCACCTCATTTTGCTTGGCTATACGTTAGACTGGGTAAATTTGAGGTGGCAGGGGTTTTGTAGAGCTCTTGGGGGTTGGGCATCTTTGTCTCCTCCTAGTGGTAGGGAAGAGTAATTAAATTAATTTATCAGGTAAGTAAAAATTATCGCCTAGATTTAGAGTTCTGCATTAGGGTTAAAAAGCAGCGTTAAGGGGTCCTAACGCTGCTTTTTAAAGCCTGCTGGTATTTAGAGTCAGACATGAAAGGGTCTACCGCTCACTTTCTTTCTGTGACTCGAGGCTACTGCAAATCCCCTTACGTCAATTGCGTATCCTATCTTTTCTATGGGATTTGCCTAACGCTGGTATTACAAGTCTTGGAAGAAGTGAGCGGTAGAGCCTCTACCGACAAGACTCCAACCGCAAAAAAAAGTCAGTAGTTAAGAGCTTTATGGGCTAACGCCGGAACATAAAGCTCTTAACTACTGTGCTATAAAGTACACTAACACCCATAAACTACCTATGAACCCCTAAACCGAGGCCCCCCCCACATCGCAAACCCTATAATTAAATTTTTTAACCCCTAATCTTCCGACCAGACAACGCCGCCACCTACATTATCCCTATGAACCCCTAATCTGCTGCCCCTTACATCGCCGACACCTATATTATATTTATTACCCCCTAATCTGCCCCCCCCCAATGTCGCCGCCAGCTACCTACACTTATTAACCCCTAATCTGCCGACCGGACATCGCCGCCACTATAATAAATGTATTAACCCCTAAACTGCCGCACTCCCACCTCGCAAACACTATAATAAATTGTATTAACCCCTAATCTGCCCTCCCTAACATCGCCGCCACCTACCTACAATTATTAACCCCTAATCTGCCGCCCCCAACGTCGCCACTACTATAATAAAGTTATTGTGTATCACAGGCATCTAAGCAGCTACAGACCACCAAGACCCACAGTTGGAAAGGTAATCGCCTAACCTTTCCAACTGTGTAAGTCTTGGGGATCTGGGGAAAAAAAAGTAAAAAAAATATATATATTTTAAAAAACAAGAAATCCCTTAAATCAGCTTAACACCCAGGTGGGAAAGTGCTTAGCACACTCAAAGGATTAAGTAATGCTGCACATCACGGGGGTGATTATAGCTTTAGATCCCTCGGCATGGCAACAACAGAGCCAGCGGTGGCTGCAACATTAGCAGAATTAACTAGCAGTCATTTGATGGCTGTGCACAACTACAGGCATGGGCAGTTCAGATCTAGGTGAAGCAATATCATGTAACCCTATATAATTGCTACTTGGTATTACCCTTGTGAGTAGTTTTGATTGCAAATCTTCTTGAGCTGCTGATTGTACATGAATGGTTTGGTTGTTTAATGATCTATCTGCAATGATTCATCATGCATGAAATGCTACAAATAGATTATCAAAATGTATGGGCCCATGAATGTACTACAATCTAGAGATACTGTTTTCATAGAATGGTGCATTGACACTTTATGATTTCAGCACAGGGGTAATCTGGAAATGTTGCTTTCCATTCTCCTGTAAGCTAATGGGCCTATTACTTCTAAAATGTTTAACAGGTTATGGTGATTCTGTCTGTTAGTATGCACTTCTGTTTGTATAGTGCACTTAGTACTTTATAGTTGCGACTTGCGAGTGGCACAGAATGAAACTGTCATTGGTTTTGGTAAGGACAGTATAAAACTGTCATTGGTTTTGGTAAGGCCAGTATAAAACTCTCATTGGTTTTGGTAAGGACAGTATAAAACTGTCATTGGTTTTGGTAAGGACTGTATAAAACTGTCATTGGTTTTGGTAAGGAGAGTATAAAACTGTCATTGGTTTTGGTAAGGATAGTATAAAACTGTCATTGGTTTTGGTAAGGACAGTATAAAACTGTCATTGGTTTTGGTAAGGACAGTATAAAACTGTCATTGGTTTTGGTAAGGACAGTATAAAACTGTCATTGGTTTTGGTAAGGATAGTATAAAACTGTCTGGTTTTGGTAAGGACAGTATAAAACTGTCATTGGTTTTGGTAAGAACAGTATAAAACTGTCATTGATTTTGGTAAGAACAGTATAAAACTGTCATTGGTTTTGGTAAGGATAGTATAAAACTGTCTGGTTTTGGTAAGAACAGTATAAAACTGTCATTGGTTTTGGTAAGAACAGTATAAAACTGTCATTGGTTTTGGTAAGGACAGTATAAAACTGTCAATGGTTTTGGTAAGGACAGTATAAAACTGTCATTGGTTTTGGTAAGGACTGTATAAAACTGTCATTGGTTTTGGTAAGGACATTATAAAACTGTCATTGGTTTTGGTAAGGAGAGTATAAAACTGTCATTGGTTTTGGTAAGGATAGTATAAAACTGTCATTGGTTTTGGTAAGGACAGTATAAAACTGTCATTGGTTTTGGTAAGGAGAGTATAAAACTGTCATTGGTTTTGGTAAGGACAGTATAAAACTGTCATTGGTTTTGGTAAGGACAGTATAAAACTGTCATTGGTTTTGGTAAGGACAGTATAAAACTGTCATTGGTTTTGGTAAGGAGAGTATAAAACTGTCATTGGTTTTGGTAAGGACAGTATAAAACTGTCATTGGTTTTGGTAAGGAGAGTATAAAACTGTCATTGGTTTTGGTAAGGACAGTATAAAACTGTCATTGGTTTTGGTAAGGACAGTATAAAACTGTCATTGGTTTTGGTAAGGACAGTATAAAACTGTCATTGGTTTTGGTAAGGACAGTATAAAACTGTCATTGGTTTTGGTAAGGACAGTATAAAACTGTCATTGGTTTTGGTAAGGACAGTATAAAACTGTCATTGGTTTTGGTAAGGACAGTATAAAACTGTCATTGGTTTTGGTAAGGACAGTATAAAACTGTCATTGGTTTTGGTAAGGACAGTATAAAACTGTCATTGGTTTTGGTAAGGAGAGTATAAAACTGTCATTGGTTTTGGTAAGGACAGTATAAAACTGTCATTGGTTTTGGTAAGGACAGTATAAAACTGTCATTGGTTTTGGTAAGGACAGTATAAAACTGTCATTGGTTTTGGTAAGGATAGTATAAAACTGTCATTGGTTTTGGTAAGAACAGTATAAAACTGTCATTGGTTTTGGCAAGCTCAGTATGTAACTGTCTATGATTTTAGTAAGCAGTCATGTTAATGTAGAAAATTGCTATTACCCACATACCTGCTGCGCATTACCACTGTATATATACAGAATATATATTCCTCTACCTACCTTCTGCTGATTAGCCCTCTGTATGCAGAACATGTCCATATGGCTAATCATCAGAAGTTGTGGTTAGGCAGGTGACTCATGTTCTGCATACATAGGGCTAATCAGCAGAAGGTAGGTAGAGGAATATATATTCTTTATACACAGTGGTAATGCGCAGCAGGTATGTAGGTAACTGCAATTTTTTGCTATATTCTGCATGTAAAGAGCTTGTAAGCAGTAGTTAGCTACCAATATTATATTCTCCATGCACAGAGCTGTTTATCAGTAGGCAGCTGCCTGTTATATGCTGCATGCAAAGAGATGGTATGCAGTGAGTAGCTTCATTTATAATTTTCTACATGGATGGACAAACTTAAATCCTCAATAAAAAGTATACAGACTGTCATTTTTTCATTGAATATTGATATTATTAATTACATTTTTTTTTAAAGTGGTGCCAAGTTGTCAAAAAAACTTTTGCTCACAGCAGTGGCAGGTCCGCTCAGCTGTAAAAAGGGAACATAGGACCAAACATTAAAGGCTTTTTCCATTTAAAGACTACCTTTGATAGAAGAACCTCCACATGAAATATGTTTACACACACATATACACAAATTTAAAAAATAATATATATATATATATATATATATATATATACAGTCCAGATAAAGGACAGCACAATCTTACACCAATTCAACTGCCAAGGTGCACTGCAAGCCAATTCGTATCCTCTCCAAGAACACAGGCACTCACTGGTCTTTATAAAAGGTAATCCTTTATTCAATCCATTAAAACAATAATAATACCATGACGTTTCGGCACACCATCGTGCCTTTATCAAATGTATCAAAATATTAAAAAGCTTCATATCAAACTTACCCCTAATCACCTCTTAAATACTATTGGAATATAGCACATGCCGCCAGCCCATTGTGTGTAAAATCGGCGTCTGACGTCATCAGGGAGCGGTGATCTGTGCGCCCTGTGAGATCGTAGGGCCGACGTTGCTATGGCAACATGTAAACTATAAACAGTTACTCAGCGAATGTGCAATAGACCAATAGATATATTTGCATATCGAGTGTGTTGCCGTCAGACGCCGATTTTACACACGATGGGCTGGCGGCATGTGCTATATTCCAATAGTATTTAAGAGGTGATTAGGGGTAAGTTTGATATGAAGCTTTTTAATATTTTGATACATTTGATAAAGCACGATGGTGTGCCGAAACGTCATGGTATTATTATTGTTTTAATGGATTGAATAAAGGATTACCTTTTATAAAGACCAGTGAGTGCCTGTGTTCTTGGAGAGGATATATATATATATATATTTATATTTATATTAAAACACATATTTGAGCCTGCCAGATTACAGCTAACCATTAAATATGTACTGTAGCTTAAATTGATTTTTCTTGATTCAGTCAATAAAAATACTTTAAAGCAGTTAAAAATAAGCTAGGAATCAGAAGTAATTTAATTTTTAAAATGAGATTCACTTTATTTTCCATAGTCAAATATTTCAAACATATTTTTTCCTTAAAATAAATTGTGCTATATTCAACGTCATTCTAAGATTAGTTTTGTTGAAATAAATTAGGTTGCACGTGGTGCGTCTTGTCATCTGCTTTTGCAAGCCCATTCAAATCAGTAATGTGGTTTCACATTAATTTTGGTTGTTAAAAAATAAAAAGAAATTTAGCTTTTTTTTGTTTTTTTGTTATTCGTTCTATTCTACTCCGTTATGTAAATGGCAAAAATATCCTAGGTTCAACAAGGCTATGGGAGATGTTTTTTAACTGCCACACTGAGTTTACCACTTGATAACCGAGTTGTGATAAAGTAATATTGCATAAATCTTGCAGAGCATGAACTATATCATAGCAAAGATGGAGTCTCCAGTGCTCTGCTGTTTCTGCAGAGTTTCTACTTGTTGTATATTTAAAGTTCCCGAATGAAGCAACAGTTCCATTTGTGTTTTGTAGTAACCATTTGTGCACTGCTCCTTTCCATTCTAGACCCACAAACTGATATATCTCTTTAGCCTTTTTTATTGGATCTTTAGCAATATCTTCATACCTCACAAGCATATATTTTCCTTTCAACCAAGAAGGTTTACTTAAACCAGTGTCTACTGATTTACTCAAGTCAGTGCACGTGGTGGTTATCTGTGAAAGATCAACGTTATGTGGTTTTCTTCCTGAAGAATTCCAGATTTTCCATGCTCGATACTGGTCTATGAAGGTGCTGATCCTTGAAGCTAGTATTCCTCTTGGATCCCTAGCTAAATGAATTATTTTTAGGTTTAACCTTGGATCCTCCACAAGAGTTCTTATGTCATTGATTTCTGGAATTCTGACTGTTTTAATAGCCATATGCCTATAAGTGTGGCAGGACTTGGATGCTAATGTTAAGTTTACTGTCCGACACTTTTTTGCACATAGATGTTCATCAAGACTTTGCAAATTCTCACACAATGGAGGTAAACATAAAGCGTTGCTTGCTCCTCTTCTGAAAAATGTGATCGCTAGATGATCTTTAGGTGGTGGTCGGATATAATTTTCTAAGAAGTAGAAATCACAGTCAAAAAGATTACGTAGAAGATCTCTGTAGGCTCCAAGCAAAGACCTTCTGTCAATTTGATTTTGTATCCTGGCACTTGAATTGGTGAAGGCCTGTTGCACATGATAAAGAGGTTCATAAAGGTAGAATATATCTGGGTTCTGGTTAAACAATTGACCTAGGAATGATGAGCCACTTCTGGTGGTGGCAAAGATAATAATGTGTTTTCTGCTGCTGTGCAGGTGTGGTACACCATTCTGTATACTGGCAGCTTCACACATTATCCTTGTAATGTTATCTGTAAAGGAGAAAACAAGGGCATTAAATATGTGATAAAAGAAGTGAGATGTACAAAGAAACTATATTATAAATACCTGCTTCCTATTTAGTGCTAATGTTCAAATCTTAAATGGACAGTCTAGTCAAAATTAAACTTTCATGATTTAGCTAGGGCATGCCATTTTAAACAACTTTCCAATTAACTTTTATCATCAACTTTGCTTTGTTCTCTTTGTATTCTTGGGTTGAAAGCTAAACCTAGGTAGTCTCAAATGCTAATTTTTTATCCCTTGAAGGCTGCCTTTTTTCTGAATGCATTTTCACCGTTTTTCACAACTAGAGGACGTTAGTTCATGTGTGCCATATAGATAACAGTGTGTTTACACCCGTAGAGTTACCTAGGAGTAGGCTAAAATGCAAGTCTGTCAAAATTACTGAAATAAGGAGGCAGTCTGCAGAGGCTTAGATACAAAGTATTCACAGAGGTAAAAAAAGTGTATTAATATAACAGTGTTGGTTATGCAAAACTGGGGAATGGGTGATAAAGGGATTATTTATCTTTTTAAACAATAAAAATTCTGGTGTAGATTGTCCCTTTAATGTAATATATAAAAATCCATATATCTATCTAGTTACATATATATATTAAATAATTTGCATTAATCAAATTTAAGAAAATATACAATATAATACAATATAACAGAAAACAATAAAAATAAAGTACATATCTCCAAATATGACATTGGTCAGGGTAATGTATACAACATTTTAGATAAGGGAAAACTCAAAACTCAAAGAGAATGAAAAGATTGGAACACAGATTTATATTCCTCATGGTTTAAACTTTGTAACCACAAATCACATTGACACAAGCAGCACTTTCATAGGTCACCCACACCATTTGAGAAACTAACAGGTAGATTACAAGTTATGTGCGCTATAGGGAATTTAAGAACGCAACAAAAGTTGCCTTATTTCACCCCATATAGCGCAGCCATTACAAGTTTCAAAACAGCCGCCTTGTGCATGCAATATGGTTGTGTTGAGCTCCATACCGCACACAATACAAGCACTGTTTCTTTCATGTAATTAGCAAGAGTCCATGAGCTAGTGACGTATGGGATATACATTCCTAACAGGAGGGGCAAAGTTTCCCAAACCTCAAAATGCCTATAAATACACCCCTCACCACACCCACAAATCAGTTTTACAAACTTTGCCTCCCTTGGAGGTGGTGAAGTAAGTTTGTGCTAGATTCTACGTTGATATGCGCTTCGCAGCAGGCTGGAGCCCGGTTTTCCTCTCAGTGTGCAGTGAATGTCAGAGGGATGTGAAGAGAGTATTGCCTATTTGAATCCAATGATCTCCTTCTACGGGGTCTATTTCATAGGTTCTCTGTTATCGGTCATAGAGATTCATCTCTTACCTCCCTTTTCAGATCGACGATATACTCTTATATACCATTACCTCTACTGATTCTCGTTTCAGTATTGGTTTGGCTTTCTACTATATGTAGATGAGTGTCCTGGGGTAAGTAAGTCTTATTTTTTGTGACACTCTAAGCTATGGTTGGGCACTTTTATATAAAGTTCTAAATATATGTGTTTAAACATTTATTTGCCTTGATTCAGGATGTTCAATATTCCTTATTTCAGACAGTCAGTTTCATTATTTGGGATAATGCATATGAATTATCAATTTTTTCTTACCTTAAAAATTTGACTTTTTTTCCTGTGGGCTGTTAGGCTCGCGGGGGCTGAAAATGCTTCATTTTATTGCGTCATTTTTGGCGCGGACTTCTTTGGCGCAAATTTTTTCTTTGTCATTTCCGGCGTCATACGTGTCGCCGGAAGTTGTGTCATGTTTTTGACGTTTTTGCGCCAAAAATGTTGGCGTCACCGGATGCGGCGTCATTATTGTCTCCACATTATTTCAGTCTAGTTGTTTATTGCTTCTGGTTGCTAGAAGCTTGTTCATTGGCATTTTTTCCCTTTCCTGAAACTGTCATTTAAGGAATTTGAGCAATTTTGCTTTATATGTTGTTTTTTCTATTACATATTGCAAGATGTCTCAGATTGACCCTGAATCAGAAGCTACTTCTGGAAAATCGCTGCCTGATGCTGGATCTACCAAAGTTAAGTGTATTTGCTGTAAACTTGTGGTAACTGTTCCTCCGGCTGTTGTTTGTGATGAATGTCATGATAAACTTGCTAATGCAGATAACATTTCCTTTAGTAATGTTCCATTACCTGTTGCTGTTCCATCAACATCTAATACTCAGGGTGTTCCTGTTATTATAAGAGATTTTGTGTCTAAATCTATTAAGAAGGCTATGTCTGTTATTCCTCCTTCCAGTAAACGTAAAAGGTCTTTTAAAACTTCTCATTTTCCAGATGATCTTTTAAATGAACATCATCATTCTGATTCTGTTTCTGATGATGATTTCTCTGGTTCAGATGATTCTGTTTCAGAGATTGACACTGATAAATCTTCATATTTATTTAAAATGGAATTTATTCGTTCCTTACTTAAAGAACTCTTAATTGCATTAGAAATAGAGGATTCTGGTCCTCTTGTTACTAAATCTAAACGTTTAAACACGTTTTTTAAATCTCCTAAAGTTATTCCGGAGGTTTTTCCCGTCCCTGATGCTATTTCTGAAGTAATTTCCAGGGAATGGAATAATCTGGGTAATTCATTTACTCCTTCTAAACGGTTTAAGAAATTATATCCTGTGCCATCTGACAGATTAGAGTTTAGGGACAAAATCCCTAAGGTTGATGGGGCTATCTCTATTCTTGCTAAACGTACTACTATTCCTACGGCAGATAGTACTTCCTTTAAGGATCCTTTAGATAGGAAAATTGAATCCTTTCTAAGAAAAGCATATTTATGTTCAGGTAATCTTCTTAGACCTGCTATATCTTTGGCGGATGTTGCTGCAGCTTCAACTTTCTGGTTGGAGGCTTTAGCACAACAAGTAACAGATCATAATTCTCATAGCATTGTTAATCTTCTTCAACATGCTAACAACTTTATTTGTGATGCCATCTTTGACATTATTAGGGTTGATGTCAGGTATATGTCTTTAGCTATTTTAGCTAGAAGAGCTTTATGGCTTAAAACTTGGAATGCAGATATGTCTTCTAAGTCAACTTTGCTTTCCCTTTCTTTCCAAGGTAATAAATTGTTTGGTTCACAGTTGGATTCTATTATTTCAACTGTTACTAGGGGGAAAGGAACTTTTTTACCACAGGATAAAAAAATCTAAAGGTAAATATAGGGCTGCTAATCGTTTTCGTTCCTTTCGTCACAATAAGGAACAAAAGCCTGATCCTTCCCCTACAGGAACAGTATCAGTTTGGAAACCATCTCCAGTCTGGAATAAATCCAAGCCTTTTAGAAAGCAAAAGCCAGCTCCCAAGTCCACATGAAGGTGCGGCCCTCATTCCAGCCCAGCTGGTAGGGGGCAGATTACGATTTTTCAAAGAAATTTGGATCAATTCTATTCACAGTCTTTGGATTCAGAACATTGTTTCACAAGGGTACAGAATAGGTTTCAAGATAAGGCCCCCTGCAAGAAGATTTTTTCTTTCTCGCGTTCCTTTAAATCCAGTGAAGGCTCAAGCGTTTCTGAAATGTGTTTCAGATCTAGAGTTGGCTGGAGTAATTATGCCAGTTCCAGTTTTGGAACAGGGTCTGGGGTTTTACTCAAATCTATTCATTGTACCAAAGAAGGAGAATTCCTTCAGACCAGTTCTGGATCTAAAAATATTGAATCATTATGTAAGAATACCAACATTCAAAATGGTAACTATAAGGACTATTCTGCCTTTTGTTCAGCAAGGGCATTATATGTCCACAATAGATTTACAGGATGCATATCTGCATATTCCGATTCATCCAGATCACTATCAGTTTCTGAGATTCTCTTTTCTAGACAAGCATTACCAGTTTGTGGCTCTGCTCCAAGGATTTTTACAAAGGTTCTCGGTGCCCTACTATCTGTAATCAGAGAACAGGGTATTGTGGTATTTCCTTATTTGGACGATACCTTGGTACTTGCTCAGTCTTCACATTTAGCAAAATCTCATACGAATCGACTTGTGTCATTTCTTCAAGAACATGGTTGGAGGATCAATTTACCAAAGAGTTTGTTGATTCCTCAGATTCAGTGTCCATGACTCTGTCATTGACAGACAAGAGACGTCTGAAATTGGTTTCAGCTTGTCGAAACCTTCAGTCTCAATCATTCCCTTCGGTAGCCTTATGCATGGAAATTCTAGGTCTTATGACTGCTGCATCGGACGCGATCCGCTTTGCTCATTTTCACATGCGGCCACTTCAGCTCTGTATGCTGAACCAGTGGTGCAGGGATTATACAAAGATATCTCAATTAATATCTTTAAAACCGAACATACGACACTCTCTGACGTGGTGGACAGACCACCATCGTTTAGTTCAGGGGGCTTCTTTTGTTCTTCCGACCTGGACTGTGATCTCAACAGATGCAAGTCTGACAGGTTGGGGAGCTGTATGGGGGTCTCTGACAGCACAGGGGGTTTGGGAATCTCAGGAGGCGAGGTTACCAATCAAGATTTTGGAACTCCGTGCGATTTTCAGGGCTCTTCAGTCGTGGCCTCTTCTAAAGAGAGAGTCGTTCATTTGTTTTCAGATGGACAATGTCACAACCATGGCATATGTCAATCATCAAGGGGGGACTCACAGTCCTCTGGCCATGAAAGAAGTATCTCGGATACTTGCTTGGGCGGAATCCAGCTCCTGTCTAATTTCTGCGGTTCACATCCCAGGTATAGACAATTGGGAAGCGGATTATCTCAGTCGCCAGACGTTACATCCGGGCGAATGGTCTCTTCACCCAGAGGTGTTTCTTCAGATTGTTCAAATCTGGGGTCTTCCAGAAATAGATCTGATGGCTTCTCATCTAAAGAAGAAACTTCCCAGGTATCTGTCCAGATCCAGGGATCCTCAGGCGGAGGCAGTGGATGCGTTGTCACTTCCTTGGAAGTATCATCCTGCCTATATTTTTCCGCCTCTAGTTCTTCTTCCAAGAGTGATTTCCAAGATTCTAAAGGAGCGTTAGTTTGTTCTGCTGGTGGCTCCAGCATGGCCTCACAGGTTTTGGTATGCGGATCTTGTTCGGATGGCTTCTTGCCAACCGTGGACTCTTCCGTTAAGACCAGACCTTCTATCGCAAGGTCCTTTTTTCCATCAGGATCTCAAATCCTTAAATTTGAAGGTATGGAGATTGAACGCTTGATTCTCAGTCATAGAGGTTTCTCTGACTCTGTAATTAAGACTATGTTACAGGCTCGCAAAGCTGTATCTAGGAAGATATATTATCGAGTCTGGAAGATTTACATTTCTTGGTGCTCTTCTCATCATTTTTCCTGGCATTCTTTTAGAATTCCTAGAATATTACAATTTCTTCAGGATGGTCTGGATAAAGGTTTGTCTGCAAGCTCTTTGAAAGGACAACTTTCTGCTCTTTCTGTGTTGTTTCACAGAAAGATTGCTAATCTTCCTGATATTCATTGTTTTGTTCAGGCTTTGGTTCGTATCAAACCTGTTATTAAGTCTATCTCTCCTCCTTGGAGTTTGAATTTGGTTCTGAGTGCTTTACAAGCTCCTCCGTTTGAACCTATGCATTCTCTGGACATTAAATTACTTTCTTGGAAAGTCTTGTTCCTTTTGGCCATCTCTTCTGCTAGAAGAGTTTCAGAGTTATCTGCTCTTTCTTGTGAATCTCCTTTTCTGATTTTTCATCAGGATAAGGCGGTGTTGCGAACTTCATTTAAATTTTTACCTAAAGTTGTGAATTCTAGTAGAGAAATTGTGGTTCCTTCATTGTGTCCTAATCCTAAGAATTCTAAGGAAAGATCGTTGCATTCTTTGGATGTAGTTAGAGCTTTGAAATATTATGTTGAAGCTACTAAGGATTTCCAAAAGACTTCTAGTCTATTTGTTATCTTTTCCGGTTCTAGGAAAGGTCAGAAGGCTTCTGCCATTTCCTTGGCATCTTGGTTAAAATCTTTGATTCATCATGCTTATGTCGAGTCGGGTAAAACTCCGCCTCAAAGGATTACAGCTCATTCTACTAGGTCAGTTTCTACTTCCTGGGCATTTAGGAATTAAGCTTCGGTTGATCAGATTTGCAAAGCAGCCACTTGGTCTTCTTTGCATACTTTTACTAAATTCTACCATTGTGATGTGTTTTTGTCTTCTGAAGCAGTTTTTGGTAGAAAAGTACTTCAGGCAGCTGTTTCAGTTTGATTCTTCTCCTTATAATTTCAGTTTTTTTCATTATAAAGATTAAAACTTTATTTTGGGGTGTGGATTATTTTTTCAGCGGAATTGGCTGTCTTTATTTTATCCCTCCCTCTCTAGTGACTCTTGCGTGGAAGCTCCACATCTTGGGTATTTATATCCCATACGTCACTAGCTCATGGACTCTTGCTAATTACATGAAAGAAAACATAATTTATGTAAGAACTTACCTGATAAATTCATTTCTTTCATATTAGCAAGAGTCCATGAGGCCCACCCCTTTTTTTGTGGTGGTTATGATTTTTTTTGTATAAAGCACAATTATTCCAATTCCTTATTTTTTATGCTTTCGCACTTTTTTCTTATCACCCCACTTCTTGGCTATTCGTTAAACTGATTTGTGGGTGTGGTGAGGGGTGTATTTATAGGCATTTTGAGGTTTGGGAAACTTTGCCCCTCCTGGTAGGAATGTATATCCCATACGTCACTAGCTCATGGACTCTTGCTAATATGAAAGAAATGAATTTATCAGGTAAGTTCTTACATAAATTATGTTTTTGATGTGCTCGTACATGCTTTCCCCATAGACATCAATGGGAAGAGAGTGTCAGAAAATAACCTAACACCTGCGATAGCAGAATGAAAAGCTCCGTAATGAAGCCCCATTGATGTCTATGGGGAAAAATAAAGTTACGTTTAAACCTAACACCCTAACATAAACCCCATGTCTAAACACCCCTAATCTGCCACCCCTGATATCGCCGCCACCTACATAATGTTATTAACCCCTAATCTGCTGCCCCGATATTGCCGCAACCTAAATAAATCTATTAACCCCTAATCTGCCGATCACGATATCGCCGCCACTATACTAAAGTTATTAACCCCCTATTCCCCTGCACCCCAACATCGCCCACACTATAATAAATATATTAACCCCTATATCGCCCCTGACATCGCCGCCACTAAATAAAGTTATTGACCCCTAAACCTCTGGCCTCCAACATCACTACCACTAAATAAATCTATTAACCCCTAAACCGCCAGCCCCCACATCGCAACAACCTAAATTAAACTATATTAACCCCTAAACCTAAGCCTAATGTAACCCTAACCCTAACACCCCCTAACTTTAACATAATTAAAATAGACCTAAATTAAAGTTACAATTATTAACTAAATAATACCTATTTAAAACTAAATACAAACTTACCTGTGAAATAAAACCTAAGCTAGCTACAATATAACTAATAGTTATATTGTAGCTAGCTTAAGTTTTATTTTTATTTCACAGGTAAGTTTGTTTTTATTTTAACTAGGTAGATTAGTTAGTAAATAGTTATTAACTATTTACTAACTACCTAGTTAAAAAAAAATACAAACTTACCTGTCAAATAAAACCTAAGCTGCCTTACACTAACATCTAACATTACAAAAAAAAAACTACCATTACAAAAAATAACAAACAAAATTATCCAAAATAATAACTATTACTATTCTAATACCCTTTAAAAAAATAGAAAAACCCACCCCAAAATAAAAAACCTTAATCTTTAATAAACTACCAAGGGCCCTTAAAAGGGCCTTTTGTAGGGCATTGCCCTAAAGTTAACCGCTCTGTTGCTAAAAAGAAAATTAAACACCCCCTAACAGTATACAACCCCCAAACCCACAAAATAAAAATAAAGTAAAACCTAATCTACCCTGAAAACGGCATTTGTATGGGCATTGCCCTTAAAAGGGTATTCAGCTCTTTTATGAAATGCCCAAACCCTAATCTAAAAATAAAAACCCACCCCAAAACATTTTTTTTCCACAAAATAACAAACAAATAATCAAACATAATAAAAAATATTCCTATTCTAATACCCATGTAAAAAAAAAAAAACACCCCAAAATAAAAAACCTAATCTATAATAAACTACCAATAGCCCTTAAAAGGGCCTTTTTTAGGGCATTGCCCTAAAGAAATCAGCTCTTTATCTACAAAATAAAAACAAACACCCCCTAACATTACAAACCCCCCCCCAAACCCACAAAATAAAAAAATCTTTCTAAAAAAACCTTAGCTACCCATTGCCCTGAAAAGGGCATTTGTATGGGCATTTAGCTCTTTTGCTCTGCCCTGAAAAGGGAATTTAGCTCTTTTAAACAAAAGCCCAAACCCTAATCTAAAAAAAAACCCACCCCAAAAAAGTTTAAAAAATCCTAACACTAACTCCCAACGATCAACTTACAGTTGCTGAAGTCCTGCTAGTAGGATCTTTATCCCGGCGGCTCCATCTTCATCCAGGCAGCTCCATCTTCATCCAGACGGCATCTTCTATCTTCATCCCGGCGGCGTCTTCTTTCTTCATCCCGGCAACGTGGAGCGGGTCCATCCTGAAGACATCCGGCGCGGAGCATCCTCTTCATACGGTCGCCGCCATATACTGACTCTTCAATACAAGGTACGTGATTCAAGATGGCATCCCTTGCATTCCTATTGACTGATTTGATTTTGGAAATTCAAATCAGCCAATAGGATTAGAGATACTGAAATTCTATTGGCTATTCAAATCAGCCAATAGAATTTCAGTAGCTCTCATCCAATTGGCTGAAGCATCTCCAGCGGCGTCTCCGGATGAAGATAGAAGACGCCGCCGGGATAAAGATAGAAGATGCCGTCTGGATGAAGATGGAGCTGCCGGGATGAAGATCCTTCAAGTGGGACTTCAGTAACTGTAAGTGGATCGTTAGGAGTTAATGTTAGGATTTTTAAACATTTTTTGGGTGTTTTTTTTTTTAGATTAGGGTTTGGGCTTTACAAATGCCTTTTTTAGGGCAATGGGTAGCTTTGGTTTTTGTTAGAGTTAGGTTTTTTATTATGGGGGGTTGGTTGGGTGGTGGGTTTTACTGTTAGGGGAGTCTTTGTATTTTTTTTACAGGTAAAAGAGCTGTTTAACTTAGGGCAATGCCCTACAAAAGGCCCCTTTAAGGGCTATTGGTAGTTTATTGTAGGCTAGGGTTTTTATTTTTATTTTGAGTGAGCTTTTTTATTTTTATAGGGCTATTAGATTAGGTGTAATTCTTTTTTTATTTTTGATAATTTCATTTGTTATTTTTCGTAATTTAGTGTTTGTTATTTTTTGTAATTTAGTATTTATTTATTTTTTGTAATTAGTTTGTATTTTTATAGTAGTGTTAGGATTTTTTTTAATGTGTATTTTAGTTTATTTAATTGGTAGTTAGTTTAATTTTAGTTTAATAGTTATATTAGTTTAATTGTTAGTTTAAACTTATGTTTTTAATTTGACAGGTACGTTTTAATTTAATTTAAGATAGGGAAATTATAATTTTAATATAAAGTTAGGGGGTGTTAAGTTTAGGAGTTACTAGTTTAAATTAGTTTATTGTGATGTGGGGGCTTTCGGTTTAGGGGTTAATATGTTTATTATAGTGGCGGCAGTGTAGGGCTTAATAACTTTAGTATAGTGGGGGCGATGTGTGCGGACGGCAGATTAGGAGTTAATTATATTTAAATAGAGTTTGGAATGCGGGAGGGCGGCGCTTTAGGGGTTAATAACTTTATTATAGTGGCGACGATGTTGGGGAGCGGCGGAATAGGGGTTAATACATTTTGTTAGTGGCGGCAATGTCGGGAGCGGCAGCGATGCGGGAGGTCCTCGGTTTAGGGGTTAATAGGTAGTTTATGGGTGTTAGTGTACTTTGTAATAGTTTAGTTATGAGTTTTATGTAACAGTTTTGTTGCGTAAAACTCATAACTGCTGCTCTCAGATGGCGTTACGAATCTTGTCGTTATAGGGTGTAACGCAAGCTTTTTAGCCACACCGCAAAACTCGTAATGGCTGCACTATTGAAGTTCCATGCAAAAACGCAATTTTTACGTGTGCGGGACTGACGTTGCGTTACAGGCTAAAAGGCTTGCGGTACAGAGTAATGGCTGTGTTGCTGTTATAATGTTAAATGGCCATTTTTTTCAGCGTTAAAAGACGAACGCACAACTCGTAATCTACCTGTAAGTTTGTAAAATGATCATATAAAAGCTGCTCTTAATACCTAGCAATCGTCAAAAATTACAAGTTTTGCGGTACGGCTATACCGCTGAAAAATTGGGCCTAAGCGCATGGAATATGCAGTTCTCCCGTATTACAAGTCACGGCGGTACGGCTATATCGCTAGCATTTTAGCCTTTACGCAACTCTCCATTCCACACTCAAAAAATAACTTTTAAGTGAGGGATTTTCATTGCGCCTGTATTACAGGTTGTGCCGTCCGACTATAATGCTAGCATTATAGAGTATACCGCCGGGAACCATTCCGCTATCTGAGACCAGTAGTTATGGATTTTCCAAAACTAAAATGTTACATAGCAAATACTATATTAAAGGGACATAATACTCATATGCTAAATAACTGAAACAAATGCAGTATAACTGTAAAAAGCTGACAGGAAAATATCACCTGAGCATCTTTTATGTAAAAAAGGAAGATATTTTACCTCACAATTTCCTCAGCTCACCATTTCTGTGTAAAAAGTTATACTCAGCTGCTGCCCAGCTGCAGGTAAAAAAAAAAAAATCTAATGAACAGCAGCCAATCAGCATCAACAGTGCTGAGGTTATGAACTCTTTTACTGTGATCTCATGAGATTTCACTTAACTCTCATGAGATTTCATAGTAAACTTCCTTAAACTGAATAGGGAAATAACATGAGAGTGCACGAGGCTCAACCCCTTAGCTGTCCCGGGACAGACATACTGATTTGCTGCTTAGAAGTCCTTTACAATGGGATGTGGCTACTGAGGAATTTTTTAGGTAAAAAAGCTTTCTTTTTTTACATAGAGATGTTCAGGTGATATTTTCTAGTCAGCTTTTTACAGCTATGCTGCATCACTTTCAAGTGTTTCAACATTTGAGTATCATGGCCCTTTAAACCTATTAACCCCTAAACTGCCGACCACCCATTAATTTAATCACTAAGCCCCCTAACCTAACACCCCCACTAATTTACATAAAATAAAGTTCAAATTAAAATAAAAAATCCTATCATTACTTAAAAAAACCCTAAGAGTAAATTAAAATAAATAAATCTAAAATTACAAAAAATTAAAAGTCTAAAATTACAGAATTTTTTTTATCAAAAATAAAAAAAATAAACCTAATCTAATACCCCTATAAAAAAAGCCCCCCAAAATAAAAACACCTCCTAATCTTACACTAAGATACCAATAGCCCTTAAAATGGCCTTTTGTAGTGGATTGCCCTAAGTTAAATAGCTCTTTTACCTCAAAAATACAAATTAACCCCTTACAGTAAAACCCCCCAACCCACCAAATCCCCCCAAATAAAAAAACCTAACACTAAAAAAACTAAGCTAACGATTGCCCCTAAAGGGACATTTGTATGGGTATTACTCTTAAAAGGGCAATCAGCTATTTTGCAGCCCATTAAAATAAAAAAATCCCTAATCTAAAAAAAACCCCACCCCCAAATGCCAAACCTTAAAAAACAGAGGTTTCAGTTCATGATGATGAAAGGGACCTTGAGAGAGAAGGCCTCTTCTGAGAGGGAACTGCCAAGGCAGACAAAAGGACATTTGAATCAGATCCGCATACCAAATATTTTGAGGCAAAGACAGAGCTATCAGAATTATTGAAGCTTGTTCTTGCTTTATCCTTGCTATCACTCTGGATAGCAACACAAATGGAGGAAATATATATACTAGATTGAGGTCTATTTCCTGGCAAACCCTAGCGTCTCACTGAAATAATGCACAAATGTATGGCTGAATATACCCCTAAAGGGGAACAAATCAGTCAGGAAACACTAGCCCCCTCACAACAGGTGATAAGGTTAGAGAACCCCACCACAAGAATGTTAATATTAACTGGTAGCACAAAAATTAAATACAGTTTTTAAACTATGTATACAATTCCAATTTTGTAAACTCTGAGTGCATTAGAACGGTTTCCGACACCTGTAAGATGGCTACTTCAATTCAGAGTGAACAGTAAAACTCCCTACTCACCAAACCCCCCAAAATAAAAAAACAACAATACTAAAAAACCTAAATTACCCATTGCCCTGAAAAGGGCATTTGTTGGGCATTGCCCTTAAAAGGGCATTTAGCTCTTTTACAAAATGCCCACCCTAATCTAAATAAAAAAAAAAAACACAAATTAAAAAAAAAACCTAAGTCTAACCCCCAGGTTGGTACTCACCATTCCTGAAGTCCGGCGGAGAAGGTCCTGTCCCATGTAGTGAAGTCTTCTCCAAGCGGCAACCTCTTCTTTCTTCTTCCAGGAACAATCCGGCGCGGAGTGGAGCTGAAGACCGATGACTGCGGAGCTGAAAACTGGCGACCGCGGAGCCATGGAGCGTGGAGGATCCTCTTCGTACGATCGCCGCTGTACACTGGATAGTGAATTCAAGGTACGCGATTAAAGATGGCGTCCCTTGAATTCATATTGGCTGATTTGATTCTTCAAATTCAAATCAGCCAATAGGATGAGAGCTACTCAAATCCTATTGGCTGTTCAAATCAGCCAATAGGATGAGAGCTACTGAATCCTTCGGTGGATTCTTTCACCACCCTGCAATTTTCGAAATCCACCTGGATGCAGCTTTACTGCATCCAGGTCAATTCTTTTGGCTGCACGCGTAGCCAACATTCTGTTGGCTGCCTCGAGTTGCAAACATTCCATTGAGGATGCGTGCGCAACTGCCGATGGCGACGGACATTACAAACGCAATTATAGTATAGATGTGTGTGTGCCTAGGCAGCATTATGTGTGTGTACTTGTTTGTGTATGTGTGTGTGCTTGTTTGTGTTTGTGTGGGGGTATGTATGTGTGTGTGCTTGTTTGTGTGTGTGGGGGTATGTGTGTGTGCTTGTTTGTGTGTGTGTGGGGGTATGTATGTGTGTGTGCTTGTTTGTGTGTGTGGGGGTATGTGTGTGTGCTTGTTTGTGTGTGTGTGGGGCTATGTATGTGTGTGTGCTTGTGTGGGGGTATATGTGTGTGTGCTTGTATGTATGTGTGTGTGCTTGTATGTGTGTGTGCTTGTTTGTATGTGTGGAGGGGTATGTATGTGTGTGTGCTTGTTTGTGTGTGTGCTTGTTTGTATGTGTGGAGGGGTATGTATGTGTGTGTGCTTGTATGTGTGTGTGCTTGTTTGTATGTGTGGAGGGGTATGTATGTGTGTGTGCTTGTTTGTGTGTGGGGGGGGGTATGTATGTGTGTGTGCATGTTTGTGTGTGTGTGTGTGGCGGGGTATGTATGTGTGTGTGAAAATGCACACTTATGAGAAGGCATGCCAATGTACACTACTTTACTGCTTTCTATAATGGCTGGGGCTATGAATCAAACCTTATTACAACCAGTAGCTGCCGTACTTTAGTATTCTAAACAAAGCATTAACATCTTAAAAAAAAAAAAAAAAAATTGTTTACAAGTATTTCCATTACCCTTGTGTAGTGTGTGTGTGGGCTGTTACCTCAGTGAGTGCATGTGGGCTGTGTGTGTGTGGGCTGTGTGTGTGGGGGTTGTGTGTGTGCGTGTGTGCATGTGTGTGTGTGGGCTGTTACCTCAGTGTGTGTATGTGGGCTGTGTGTGTGTGGGCTGTGTGTGTGGGGGTTGTGTGTGTGCGTGCTGTGTGTGTGCATGTGTGTGTGTGGGCTGTTACCTCAGTGTGTGTATGTGGGCTGTGTGTGTGTGGGCTGTGTGTGTGGGGGCTGTGTGTGTGCATGTGTGCGTGTGGCATGTCTGGGTGCGTGTGTGTGTGCGTGTGGGCTGTCTAGGTGTGTGTGTGTGCACGTGTGGGCTATCTAGGTGTGTGTGTGTGGTGGCTGTCTGGGGGGGTGTGTGTGTACACCTGTGTATGTGTACAGTATATAATATATGTGTACCTGTGTATGAGTCTGAGTGTGGATGTATGTGTATATATGTATCTCTGTGTGTGTATTATATCTGTGTGGTACAGTGAATTTCCCCATTTCTTTAAGTATTTTTTGTTCTGAGTAGAGTCCACCACGCTGTCATTCTGCCTAGGGACCTGTGCTTGCTAGGGCCGGCCCTGGCATCTCTGTAATGTTCTTATTATCATAAGAAAACATAAAAATAAGGACCAGTTCAACTCAACTGTTCCTATTTGTCAGCATAATTCTTCATCATATACATAAACAGTTGTTCCAATAGTACAAATGGTATATTGCAATGTATATAATGTTATAGTGCATCACATTAGTGGATTTGTATGCTTTTTTAAATAAAATATAGTGTGTTACCTTTAATTATTTTTCTCTAATTTTTTTTTTCATTTTAAAAACTGTGGGGGCGGAGATGGGGCGGAGTTGGAGGCGGAGATGGGTCAGGGTTGGAGGCGGGGAGAAAGGGGGTCCAATTTTGTCATCCTGCCTTGGGCCTGCAATGGCTAGGGCCGGCCCTGTTCTGTAGACAGCCCATTCGCAGGAGTGCAAGCCCACATTTCACGTAACCTGTGACATCTCCGCACTGGGAGATTTCTTACTGCCTAGCTGAACTCCTGTCATCCCCTCTGTCCAGGAGGCACTGTTAGGGGGAAATTGGGAAAAATGAAAGTTTTAAAGTAGAAACCTGTGTTAAGCTAAGTATAGCATGATTAAGTGACACACAGTCAAGGAACGTTGCTGTTTTATATATGTCTGAATAAAGAATAATTGAATATATACAGTGCTGTGGACATTTCATTTTTACCGGACTCACTGGTGGGGTTAGGCAGTTTTACCCCAGTCTTCACGTGCACTATTTGCAGGAGTGCTGGCCCTTACTTGGATACTTGCATACAGTACTGCCGGGATACATTGCACACTGCAAGCCGAAATACACTGCAAGCTAAAATGCAGTTGGATACAGACATGGACACAATGACAGACGGCAGCAAGATGTTCGCATATTCTGAGATTGATGCTGCAAGGATTACGGCTTTAACAAGAGGATCAAGAGATTTCCTTAGAACCTCAGCAGCAACCAATGTGGGCAAGGAGTATGAGAACCTGAAAATAAAACAGATGAGATGGGACCTCCATGCTACAACACTCGCTGAGTATTACCGGGTAAAATGAATCCCGAGGGGACTCAGGATGAATACCTGCCCTACTCTATTGAAAAATAGTAAAGATTATTGCGACAAGTTCGAAGCAATAATAAACAAATGCTCTTACGACTTGATGGTCCGGACTGTCGAATCTCTCCTAAAGGAAATGGAAATTCAAGCAGATGCAATAGATAAACATAAAGAGACATTACTAACCTCATTGTTACCAGAGGAATTTGAGAAGCTTGAGAAATCCATCGACGAGAAGGTAGCGACAGAACAGAAGGCCATCAAAGAGACCAAAAGAACAAAATTCCAGAGGGATGAGGATGACTACCGACAGGGTAGAGTCTATAAGTGGCATTATGGAAGCCAGGTCAACCGCTCGACACAGAGAACAAGCTGGAGACGGAGAACCAATCAACAGAGAGGGAAGCAACAATGTAGCGGAAGCAGTACAAGCACTTCCGGTAACTCCGGTGCGTCATCAGACCAGGCATTGTTGTCCCCTTTGGAACTGAGCGGCGGCGAGAGCAAAGTCGCCAGGGAGACCGCAAACATCACAAAGGCAACCGGAACATCTGCACAGAGAGAGGGTACGAGGAAGTCGAATCGCAAGGGCAACAAGAAATGACCGGTGACCACGACATAGTGGTAAATATATCAGGACATACCTTAACTAGCGATGAGAACAATGTTCTTAGGAAAGGACTATCGTTTTGCCCGTTTCAAGGAACCGATTACTTTGAACTTGAGAAAGATCTACAAAGACGTTTTAGAAATATTAAGCTTAAAGTATGGTTCAATAATGATAAAAGGGACATTGAGGCTATTAGTAATATTAACCCTGACAAATGGTCGTTACAAACATTAGGACTCAAGAAGAAGAGTACTTTTAACCCAATTGTTAATAATAATAGCGTCAATACTTTTATTAATCTTGTAGAAAATGCTGTTAAAAAACTCAGAGCTGACAACAAAAATAGAAAAGATCAGGCCCTGAAATGGGAAGGAGGTAAATTGGTCAATATGATCAATTACACCAAACAAGATATGGCTGCATTAAACAAATTAAAAAAGAATGACACAATTGTGCTTAAAGGGGCTGACAAGGGAGGGGCAACCATCATCATGGATAAATCATATTATGTAGGGGAAATCAAGACACAACTGAGTGAACAGGAGACTTACATTAAAATAAACACCAATCCTCTAACTAAGATACAGAAAGAGAAACAATCTATATTAAAAAGAGCCATGGATATGGAAATCATAGACAAAAAATTGGCAGACTTCCTGTATATAGATTCACCACGTAATCCAATATTTTATATGGTCCCAAAGGTCCATAAGGATATCAGCAAGCCACCTGGGAGACCCATAGCCTCCAGTGTTGAATCTGTATATCTCCAAATTCATAGACAAAATTTTACAACCAGAGGTTGTTAGGATGTCTAGCTATTTGAAAGATACTAATCACTTTTTAAGTAAAGCAAGACAGTTGGAACTACATTCTGACAGGTACCTACTGTTCACCATGGATGTCAAATGTCTCTACACATCAATCAAACATGAGACTGGCATAGCGATTGTAAAAAAGACACTCATGGTGAACAGTGGGTACACGTACAGAGAAAGTGAATTTATTGAACAACTACTCAGGTTGATATTGTACTGGAATTATTTTTTATTCCAAGATGAATGGTTTGTGCAGGTAAAGGTAACTGCTATGGGTTCCAATGTTGCCCCATCATACGCCAATCTTTTCATGAATGAGTTTGAAGAAAAGATGATATATGAACATGAGATATTCAAACAGCACGGATCAGTGTGGGGGCACTACATTGATGACGTGTTTGGCGTGTGGTGGGGCAGCATTGGAACCCTTAATAGATTTGTAAATTACCTTAATTCTATGGTAAGGGGACTACAGTTCACAGTCCCCTACAGCGAGGAGACAGTCACTTTTTTAGACACCAGAGTCTATAAAGATGGAAATACTTTACGTTTTGATCTGTACACAAAGGATACGGACAAAAATACGCTGTTAAAATATGACAGTTTCCACCCAAAAAACCTAATAAATTCCCTACCCAAAAGTCAGCTCCTAAGGGTAAAAAGAATTGTAAGCAGAGAAGAAGATAGTGAGTATAGGATGAAAGAAATGGCAAATACATTTTTAGATAGGGGGTATCCCCCCAATCTTATTAAACAAAAAATTGAAGAAATAAGAAATCCCAGGCCCAAAAATAAAAAATATGACCAGGACCACAGAATGATGTTTGTGTCACAGTATAGTCCCCTTAGTGGTGAAGTGTCAAAAATAATACGCAAAAATTGGCATGTGTTAAGGGAGTGTAATCAACATATTTCACACTTTAAGGAACCACCACTAATGGCCTATAGGAGGGTAAGAAATATAAGAGACCAACTAGTAAGAACTGACATAGGACCAGAAAATGTGTTGAGACAATCCCATATAGGTATTAAACAAAAGGGTAGTTTCCCTTGTTTAAATTGCATGAGTTGCAGTTCAATAATAAAAGGCCCCAATTTTTTTCACCCACATAGTGAGAAAAAATTTGAGATTAATGGTTACTATACCTGTGAAACGACTTATGTTATATACCTAATCAAATGCCCGTGTTCCCTGGTATACTTAGGTGAGACGACACAGAAAGTGAGAGACCGTATGACACAGCATTGTTCTAATATAAGGCGAAAAAACATGGAAGCCCCTCTGTCCAGGCACTTCCTGGAAAAAGGACACGGAATAAGCCAGCTAAGATGGCAAGTGATTGAACAGATCAAAGTGCCCAGGAATGGCATGGACAGAGAGACTTTGCTAAAAAGGAAAGAAATGTGGTGGATCCATAAATTGGAAACCTTGGCCCCTAAAGGTCTGAATAGAGATTTTGACTTATCCTGCTATTTCTGATATACCTTAATTTAAGCTACAACTTAGATGGTAAAATCTTTAAGAAAAATCATAGTTGTGTATCTTTAATATAAACTGTTTTAAGTTACATTATGAATACATGGTAAAATAATTTGCTACATCTTGCTCTTTATGTCATTGTTGCTATATTACAGGGAGTGCAGAATTATTAGGCAAATGAGTATTTTGACCACATCATCCTCTTTATGCATGTTGTCTTACTCCAAGCTGTATAGGCTCGAAAGCCTACTACCAATTAAGCATATTAGGTGATGTGCATCTCTGTAATGAGAAGGGGTGTGGTCTAATGACATCAACACCCTATATCAGGTGTGCATAATTATTAGGCAACTTCCTTTCCTTTGGCAAAATGGGTCAAAAGAAGGACTTGACAGGCTCAGAAAAGTCAAAAATAGTGAGATATCTTGCAGAGGGATGCAGCACTCTTAAAATTGCAAAGCTTCTGAAGCGTGACCATCGAACAATCAAGCGTTTCATTCAAAATAGTCAACAGGGTCGCAAGAAGCGTGTGGAAAAACCAAGGCGCAAAATAACTGCCCATGAACTGAGAAAAGTCAAGCGTGCAGCTGCCAAGATGCCACTTGCCACCAGTTTGGCCATATTTCAGAGCTGCAACATCACTGGAGTGCCCAAAAGCACAAGGTGTGCAATCCTCAGAGACATGGCCAAGGTAAGAAAGGCTGAAAGACGACCACCACTGAACAAGACACATAAGCTGAAACGTCAAAACTGGGCCAAGAAATATCTCAAGACTGATTTTTCTAAGGTTTTATGGACTGATGAAATGAGAGTGAGTCTTGATGGGCCAGATGGATGGGCCCGTGGCTGGATTGGTAAAGGGCAGAGAGCTCCAGTCCGACTCAGACGCCAGCAAGGTGGAGGTGGAGTACTGGTTTGGGCTGGTATCATCAAAGATGAGCTTGTGGGGCCTTTTCGGGTTGAGGATGGAGTCAAGCTCAACTCCCAGTCCTACTGCCAGTTTCTGGAAGACACCTTCTTCAAGCAGTGGTATAGGAAGAAGTCTGCATCCTTCAAGAAAAACATGATTTTCATGCAGGACAATGCTCCATCACATGCGTCCAAGTACTCCACAGCGTGGCTGGCAAGAAAGGGTATAAAAGAAGAAAATCTAATGACATGGCCTCCTTGTTCACCTGATCTGAACCCCATTGAGAACCTGTGGTCCATCATCAAATGTGAGATTTACAAGGAGGGAAAACAGTACACCTCTCTGAACAGTGTCTGGGAGGCTGTCGTTGCTGCTGCACGCAATGTTGATGGTGAACAGATCAAAACACTGACAGAATCCATGGATGGCAGGCTTTTGAGTGTCCTTGCAAAGAAAGGTGGCTATATTGGTCACTGATTTGTTTTTGTTTTGTTTTTGAATGTCAGAAATGTATATTTGTGAATGTTGAGATGTTATATTGGTTTCACTGGTAAAAATAAATAATTGAAATGGGTATATATTTGTTTTTTGTTAAGTTGCCTAATAATTATGCACAGTAATAGTCACCTGCACACACAGATATCCCCCTAAAATAGCTATAACTAAAAACAAACTAAAAACTACTTCCAAAACTATTCAGCTTTGATATTAATGAGTTTTTTGGGTTCATTGAGAACATGGTTGTTGTTCAATAATAAAATTAATCCTCAAAAATACAACTTGCCTAATAATTCTGCACTCCCTGTACTGTTTTTAAATTACTTGCTTCACAGATTAACCAGTAATTACACAAGAGAACCACAAGATGGTGCCAGAGTACAACCACAGAGTGACTGGCTCGAAAAATGAAAGTTTAAAAGTAGAAACCTGTGTTAAGCTAAGTATAGAATGATTAAGTGACACACAGTCACGAAACGTTGCTGTTTTATATATGTCTGAATAAAGAATAATTGAATATATACAGTGCTGTGGACATTTCATGTTTACCAGGGGGAAATTGAGACTCAGATTGGTTAGAGAAACCCTATCAACAAAGTGTAGGTCAACACTTCGGAACTCAACTCACTCCATCTTGGAAGCAAACATTTGATTGAGGGGTTTCTACCCATTATCTTACTAAAACTTATGCAAAATAATAGCATTATGTATATGAAGGCATTCCTGAATTGCTATACTATCTGTATGTGTATTAAAGGGACATAAAACTTCATTTGTTTTTCCTTCATGATTGAGACTGAGCATATCATTTAAATACGTTTTCAATTTACTGCTACTTCATTCTTGTGGTATTTTTGTTGACGAGAATACCTAGGTAGGCAGCATTCACATGTCTGGAGAATTGCATGGCAAGAAACACTGCTATCACCTAGTTCTCTTGCAAATGTATAATATTTTTAAAGTATGTTTGCAAAGCTCCTGAGCCTACATACCTGCTTTTCAACAATGGATAGCACGTCATCTAAGTAAATTTGATCATAGAAGTTAATTGAAAACTTTTTTTTTAATTGTATGCCCTATGCAAATCATGAAAGAAAAATGTAGGTGTCATGTCCCTTTAAATAATTGCAGCTGTATTATTGGCACAGTATAACAGCGCTATTCTACTAGGCAAGCCTAGAAAATAAAATAGTAATAGTAAAAGAAATCGAGTGGATACTGTATAACAATGTTTATGTGAAGGATACACTTGTACCACTAGTGGACCTACTCAACAAAGGGCCCTGGTGCAATATTTTTGGCCCCCAAAAGTAACTCAGTAGTATAATGATTTTGAGGATAGATAGATGATAGACAGCCTGCACTAATAGAAAGCTCCCTTACATTAGTATTGCACACATTCTGCATACATCTGTGTATAGACCGGCTGATATGGGCACCTCAGAACTTGGGCCCAGTTGGCACTGCAGCTGCTGCACCAATGGTAGTTCAGTACTGTTTGTATCTCTGTATTTAATTCCAAAATAAAATATATGAACGTAATATTGTCCCAGATATTTCAATATATTCTTTATGCCTCAAAAAAAGAGCAGAGGTGCAATAGTGAAATACTATATATGATTAATAATACAGAAAGGATTCACTTAGAATAGAGGTATAATAACTCTAAAGATGGCGCTCATCTGATTTTAAACTGTCACTATATACCAAATGTATTTAAAATATTTAACATGGATAATATATATATATATAAAAAGCAGCAATATTGTAAATATATACGTCACTAAGGCTATACTCCACTTTGTATATCAAGTGAGCAGATACAACTGTTCTATAAAGCGGATGGATGCAGATGGTATTATAGCACTGCTTCACTATTATCTGCTATAATCTCCATTATTCCACAACTCCCCTCCTTGTGATGTATATTATGTGTGTAAAAAAAATGATCCAAAATAATGAAAAAAAAAAAAAATCTAAGGTAATCTCTTAGGTATCCGTTTTGATTTTGTGTCTTTATAAATTTGTGCGTGGTTATATTTGAGTGTGGAATTAGACACTACGGAGGGAAAGGAGGAGAAGAGAAGGGAAGAGAAAGGGAAAAACGTTCATTATTGTTTGGTAAATGTAGAACTTTATATGATAAAATGTGAGTATCGGTAGCTAGATATCAATAAGAGAGATGTGTGTTTTTGGTTTTGTCACTGTATAATAGATAAAATTGCAACAGGTTTGTGTGGTACAAGGTTAAAAATGAATCATTTGTTAGAATCAAAAATTTTAATATTTGATTTGCAGTAGAGATTTAAGCATGTATTGTATTTTCGTTTTTTCCTTGCTACTGTAACAATGTATAAACATTCCTATTGTTGAATAATAAAAAAAAAGAAAAAAAAAAAAAAAAAGAAAATTATCCGACACACGTTTCACCATGCTCTCATGGCCTTTTCAAGGATAAAATGAGCGCTTCATATTTATTTGTATTTATAGTAAAATCCAGATGTGATGCAATATTATAAAGAAGTCATCTTATTGCCGGTAAAAGTCTTCCACTTATTATTAGTCCCCATGTTGTAAAATGTCCATAAGAGGACAGGAGGTAAGAATACACTGAGGATCCTGGCACTAGAGTAGATCATTCTTATATCAACTGTAATAGGCAAAATTCCCCTTTACGTTTTAAATGTATTTATTGGCTAAATATAATCTGCATGAGTTACCCTAAGAAGAAAAGATCAGATAGAAAAAATGGTTACCCCCCCAAAAAAACAAAACTGTACAATAAATATGAAACATGTTTTCTGTCACACAGAGAGAGAAAGAGGTATATAGTTTTTAATTAACTGTCAAACAAGCATAATATACTTTAACATCTCTGTATATAAATATTTTATGCATGAAAGACTGGCAGTAAAAGCTATCATTAAATAAACCACACAGACAGATTTATTTCTATAATATAAATCATACAGATAGAAGATGCAGTCAATTAGGGGAGATATTTGATCATCTAAATATTAATGTGCCTCTGATCATAGACCTGTGCTATTAAAGGGACATTCCAGCCAATATTGGTATCCACATGGATGCATTTACTATTTGTAAAAAAGCATGTTTGTAATATAAATGTATTAGCAAAAATGCTTCTAATAAAAGATATTGCAGTTTCAAATGTGTATTTAAGTATGCACCGAGCACCAGCGATTTGAACACAGAAAGCCTAAGGTGCTTGTACCATCTGGCAATAACTCAATAGGCCCCATTTATCAATCTGCTAAAGCAGCTTTGTTGCCCCTGTGTTTCTGGCTAGCCTGAAATGTTGGTTAGGTAGCAGCAGTCTTAAATCTTTAAAGGCGGCAGATTGAATTCATTCCAATCCGATCAGGATGATTGACAGCCCCTGCTACAAGGCTGTACTGGCCTACCAGGATACCAGGAGATTTCCTGGGTAGCTTCAACAGCTGGGACTGCAAAGCTACAATTTAAAGTGGTGATACAATTAGGTTGTAGGGTGCCTATATAACAACAATCTGGCACTTTTGTTTAATACAAACTTATATATTTTAATTCTAAAATAAATATTGGAGGAAGAACTATCCCAGTATTCCCCTTTGAGAAAAAATGGGACATGTACATTCTTCTGACTCAACACAAAATAGGGCTGGTCTTAACATTTTCCAGGGCTGCTTTTTATTCCCACTCTGGCCCTGTCCTCCTAGTTGCCTGACTGGCCACCAGCCAGTAGTGGGCGGCCATTGCTTGTGCAATGCTTACTGTGTACAGTGTATGCTGTCCGCTAGCAGCGAGGTCCGGCAGTCATGATTCTCTGTACCGAATCATGTCTGAGCCCAATTTGTTAATTGCTGACATGATACAAGCCCCACTGGTGCTCTGAGCAGCTGCAGTATTTAAAAGGCTGGTGCACTGAGAATATCTAGCTATGCGTGTCATGCACATGCAGAGAAAAATGTTAACACTAAGGGGCCGATTTATCATCGGTCTGTCCGACATGATCCGCTCAACGGATTATGTCCGACAGACATCGATGAATGCCAACAGCATACGCTGTCGGTATTTATCATTGTACAAGCAGTTCTTGTGAACTGCTTGGCAATGCCGCCCCCTTCAGTTTCGTGACCAATCGGCCGCTAGCAGGGGGTGTCAATCAACCCAATTGTATTTGATCGGGTTGATTACTGACCACTGCTCAGAGCAGGCGGACCAGTTAAGGAGCAGCCGTCTTAAGACCGCGGCTTTATAACTGCCGTTTCCAGCAAGCCTGAAGGCTTGTGTGGAAACAGGGGCATCAGGGGCCGTTCGGCCCTTGATAATTCGGCCCCTAAGACTGATAACATTTACTAGAAGCATTTTTGCCAATACATGAAAATTGCAAATATGTTTCTATTCAAAGATGTAATTCATCTATGTGCATTTACATTTTCTCTTGTTAAGTGTATCCAGTCCACGGATCATCCATTACTTATGGGATATTAACTCCTCCCCAACAGGAAGTGCAAGAGGATTCACCCAGCAGAGCTGCTATATAGCTCCTCCCCTAACTGCCATTACCAGTCATTCTCTTGCACCCAACGAATAGATAGGATGTGTGAGAGGACTGTGGTGATTATACTTAGTTTCATACCTTCAATCAAAAGTTTGTTATTTTATAATAGCACCGGAGTGTGTTATTCCTTCTCTGGTAGAATTTGAAGAAGAATCTACCTGAGTTTTTCTATGATTTTAGCCGGAGTAGTTAAGATCATATTGCTGTTTCTCGGCCATCTGAGGAGAGGTAAACTTCAGATCAGGGGACAGCGGGCAGATTAATCTGCAAAGAGGTATGTAGCAGCTTATTATTTTCTGACAATGGAATTGATGAGAAAATTCTGCCATACCGATATAATGTAAACTCAGCCTTAAATGCAGTAGCAGCAACTGGTATCAGGCTGTCATGTATGTATATTTTACACTTCAGTATTCTGTGAGATTGTAGTTGACTGTGATAAAAAAAAAAAACGTTTATTTCTGTATTTTTTTTTTTTTTTTCTGCTATCAGGGTTAGTTATCCTTTGCTAATGGGAGCAATCCTTTGCTAAAATTGTGTTTTTTACAAAGATTTGATGCTATAACTTTTCAGTTTATTAATTTTCAACTGTCATAACTTTTTCTGTGCTTCTTATAGGCACAGTACGTTTTCATATTATAGTAAATTACTTGAAAAGTATTTCCAAGTTGCTAGTTTATTTGCTAGTGTGTTAAACATGTCTGATTCAGAGGAAGATATCTGTGCTATATGCAGTGACGTGCAGTGACGTCAGAGGCTGGTGAGGCAGTGGCTAGGATACGCCTTCATTCTTTAGATATCCTTTGTTGAAGAAATAGCAATGCACATGGGTGAGCCAATATCACATGAGGTATCTATGTGCAGCCACCAATCAGCAGCTACTGAGCATATTTAGATATGATTTTCAACAAAGGATATCAAAAGAATGAAGAACATTTGATATTAGATGTAAATTGGAAAGTTATTTAAAATTGCATGCTCTTTCTAAATCATGAAAGAAAACATATGGGTTTCATGTCCCTTTAAATGGTGTCTTGGAAAACTGGTCAACTTAGTAAACATTTGATTTTAGTCTAAAGGATTGTAACAGAAACTCTTGCCAGATAACAAAATGCTTGCTCTGATTATGAGATCTAGAAATCCACAGTGGTGGCTGGTGAATTTTCAAGGTAGTGGGGCGCTAGACCCCACCCCTTAAAATAAAGCCCCACCCCACAGGTAGCTTCACCCACAAAGGGAGTAAACACATAGTTAAAGTATACCCAGCTGTGCAACCATCACTGGTGAATGAGTCAGAGACAATTTCTGCAGCTCTCAAGCAGTACTTTAACTATGTGTTAACCCCTATTCTCAGAACAAACAGAACTCACACATGTGATTTTAAAGAAAAAAAACTCTTAAGCACTAAAGTAAGGCTGTGATCATATAGTGACCACTGATAGAATATGGGCAAATTATCATTATTATGAAGACCAATCTATTCCAAAAATCTGTGAAAACATATGTTTAATCAATTCAAGTACAAGGCATATATAAATTATATATACAGTGTATATATATATATATATATATATATATATATATATATATATCTTGTAAATGAATTGATTACATATAATTTGTATACATATATTCTTCATACAATAAAATGTCAAGCAGTCTTGGGAGGGACATACACTTAAAAAAAATCTTCACTATGCCTTTATTATAAAATGTATTAAAAGACACAAAGATATTAAGCAGTTCTCTCTCTCTAGGTAGCACAAGCATAGTTAATGCCATGGGGATTGAGAGAGTAATTTATAACTGATTCTGTTTACTTATGAACACGGCACTCTGCAGAATGCTCCATGACCTCTCCTAACAGAAGTGCTAAAGCAGCATGGGGCAGCAATACCGGTAATAAATCAAAAGGATATCCTACACTGAATCAGAGAGCCGACATTAAGCAGGAAGCAAGCAACTGAACTTATCACCCAATATCTCTCCCTGTTCTTTTCTTCATGAAGGCTGCTTGCTAACGATACACTGTGCACACTGCACAGACAGCTGAGCTGAGTGCTGACAGGACTCAGGAGAGAGGGCAGGAAAAAGAGCTTAGCTACAAAACACAGCCCAGCGTTCATAAGGGCTGCAATCATGCTCTCACATAGATAAGCTAGCATTTCAACCAGTCAGTGCTTAATGGTCTTCGATCTATATTGTAAATAAAAATTATGTATATTATCATAATATACATAATTTTTATTTACAATATAGATTGAAGACCATTAATAATATATATATATAATGTTCCAATACACAATGACAGCTCCATCCGATCCTACATTACCTAACAGTGTTTCCAGCATTTCTAGTTCATCTTGTTGTATACAAAACAACATTCATATTAAAAAATGACTAGCCACATTATGAACAGTTATTAACATGTTTAACCTAAGTGGTTAGTGGTCTGGTCGGAGGTTACTTACCTGAGAGAGAATCCGGTCGGGTCATCAGTGTCTCTCTTCTCTTCTGTCACTCTGACTCCACCAGGTCCGGCACCCACATGGCACTGGCTCCGCTTCTCTGACTCTGTCCACCACTGTCCTCCTCCTCAGTCCTCTGAGTCTCCTCCAGGCTCCAGGCAGCACACAGTCCTGTCCTCCAGGGCAGCCCTCCTCCACAGACAGCCACAACACAAGGCCCACAATCAGTCAGTTACTAGGCTGCACTGAAACAGCAGCAGCATGGGCACGCACGAAGACTTCCTCAGCAGCTCCCTCCACAATGACAACTGAGTCTTCCCGCCAGCCAGAGTCTGATGTGTCGGCGCTACGTCATGACCCAGTCTCACACCTGTCAATCAGCAGCCCAGCAGGCACGCCTCCCCGCAGTGCTGCTGAATGCCTGATTGGCTCAAGTGATGTAGGTCATCATGGAGGCGGTTTTGAGAACCGCCTCCAATGAAGCTTGTATGATGGCCGGGCGAGTCACCAGTGGGTGGCGCTGCTCTGTAGTGAGCAGACAAAGTTATTTAGATCCATTGTTGCGCAATTAATGGAGGGCAGCGGACCGGCTCACTGCCTCCTAATTGCGCAACAATGGATGGTGATTTTCCAGCGCAAGCGCACAGCGCACAGTAACTACTGTAATGAGTAGTAATCACCATCGGGGGTGGGGGGGGTACCCTTGGGGGGAGGGTGGGCATGGTAAATAAATTAAGATGAAAAAACACTTTTTATTTTTAAAATAAATATTATTTGAAAACTTTTTTTTTCCCTCATTGGACAGGGTAGGCACTGCCTACCCTGCCTCCTATTACTGCACGTCACTGGCTATATGTGCTAAAGCCAAAGTGGAGCCCAATAGAAATTTATGTACTAACTGTATTGATGCTACTTTAAATAAAAGTCAATCTGTACAAATTGAACATATTTCACCAAACAACGAGGGGAGAGTTATGCCGACTAACTCGCCTCACGTGTCAGTACCTGCATCTCCCGCTCGGGAGGTGCGTGATATTGTAGCGCCGAGTACATCTGGGCGGCCATTACAAATCACATTACAGGATATGGCTACTGTTATGACTGAAGTTTTGGCTAAATTACCAGAACTAAGAGGTAAGCGTGATCACTCTGGGGTGAGAACAGAGTGCGCTGATAATATTAGGGCCATGTCAGACACTGCGTCACAATTTGCAGAACATGAGGACGGAGAGCTTCATTCTGCGGGTGACGGTTCTGATCCAAACAAACTGGATTTAGATATTTCAAATTTTAAATTTAAGCTGGAAAACCTCCGTGTATTACTAGGGGAGGTGTTAGCGGCTCTGAATGATTGTAACACAGTTGCAATACCAGAGAAAATGTGTAGGTTGGATAAATATTTTGCGGTACCGGCGAGTACTGATGTTTTTCCTATACCTAAGAGACTTACTGAAATTGTTACTAAGGAGTGGGATAGACCCGGTGTGCCGTTCTCACCCCCTCCGATATTTAGAAAGATGTTTCCAATAGACGCCACCACACGGGACTTATGGCAAACGGTCCCTAAGGTGGAGGGAGCAGTTTCTACTTTAGCTAAGCGTACCACTATCCCGGTGGAGGATAGCTGTGCCTTTTCAGATCCAATGGATAAAAAGTTAGAGGGTTACCTTAAGAAAATGTTTGTTCAACAAGGTTTTATATTGCAACCTCTTGCATGCATTGCGCCTGTCACGGCTGCAGCAGCATTTTGGTTTGAGTCTCTGGAAGAGACACTTGAATCAGCTCCATTAGATGAGATTACACACAAGCTTAAAGCCCTTAAGTTAGCTAACTCATTTATTTCAGATGCCGTAGTACATTTAACTAAACTTACGGCTAAGAATTCCGGATTCGCCATTCAGGCACGCAGAGCACTGTGGCTAAAATCCTGGTCAGCTGACGTTACTTCTAAATCTAAATTGCTTAATATACCTTTCAAAGGGCAGACCTTATTCGGGCCCGGGTTGAAAGAAATTATCGCTGACATTACAGGAGGTAAAGGCCATGCCCTGCCTCAAGACAGAGCCAAACCTAAGGCTAGACAGTCTAATTTTCATTCCTTTCGTAATTTCAAAGCAGGAGCAGCATCAACTTCCTCTGCACCAAAACAGGAAGGAGCTGTTGCTCGCTACAGACAAGGCTGGAGACCTAACCAGTCCTGGAACAAGGGCAAGCAGGCCAGGAAACCTGCTGCTGCCCCTAAGACAGCATGAATCGAGGGCCCCCGATCCGGGAACGGATCTAGTGGGGGGCAGACTTTCTCTCTTCGCCCAGGCTTGGGCAAGAGATGTCCAGGATCCCTGGGCGTTAGAGATCATATCTCAGGGATACCTTCTAGACTTCAAATTCTCTCCCCCAAGAGGGAGATTTCATCTGTCAAGGTTGTCAACAAACCAAATAAAGAAAGAGGCGTTTCTACGCTGCGTACAAGATCTTTTATTAATGGGAGTGATCCATCCGGTTCCGCGGTCGGAACAAGGACAAGGGTTTTACTCAAATCTGTTTGTGGTTCCCAAAAAAGAGGGAACTATCAGGCCAATCTTGGATTTAAAGATCCTAAACAAATTCCTAAGAGTTCCATCGTTCAAAATGGAAACTATTCGGACAATTTTACCCATGATCCAAAAGGGTCAGTACATGACCACAGTGGATTTAAAGGATGCTTACCTTCACATACCGATTCACAAAGATCATTACCGGTATCTAAGGTTTGCCTTTCTAGACAGGCATTACCAGTTTGTAGCTCTTCCATTCGGATTGGCTACGGCTCCGAGAATCTTCACAAAGGTTCTGTGTGCTCTTCTGGCGGTACTAAGACCGCGAGGAATTGCGGTAGCTCCGTACCTAGACGACATTCTGATACAAGCTTCAAGCTTTCAAACTGCCAAGTCTCATACAGAGTTAGTACTGGCATTTCTAAGGTCGCATGGATGGAAGGTGAACGAAAAGAAGAGTTCTCTCTTTCCACTCACAAGAGTTCCCTTCTTGGGGACTCTTATAGGTTCTGTAGAAATGAAGATTTACCTGACAGAAGACAGGTTAACAAAGCTTCAAAATGCATGCCGTGTCCTTCATTCCATTCAACACCCGTCAGTAGCTCAATGCATGGAGGTGATTGGCTTAATGGTAGCAGCAATGGACATAGTACCCTTTGCACGTCTACATCTCAGACCGCTGCAATTGTGCATGCTAAGTCAGTGGAATGGGGATTACTCAGACTTGTCCCCTACTCTGAATCTGGATCAAGAGACCAGAAATTCTCTTCTATGGTGGCTTTCTCAGCCACATCTGTCCAGGGGGATGCCATTCAGCAGGCCGGACTGGACAATTGTAACAACAGACGCCAGCCTACTAGGTTGGGGCGCTGTCTGGAATTCTCTGAAGGCTCAGGGACAATGGAATCAGGAGGAGAGTCTCCTACCAATAAACATTCTGGAATTGAGAGC